>NW_026556152.1:0-41003 GCF_029017545.1 Prosopis cineraria | reverse complement strand
TCTACCATTAACATCATTGGGGGGAAAACAAAATGTTCCTCTTTTGCCTTGCCTAGTTAAGTATTGACTCATCGCTTAGCTTTCTCCAATCTTTTCAAAGTAGATTTTCATAGTTTGTCATTCTCATCTTCACTTTCCCTTCCAATTAAAGCTAGATCTTTCCCTTCCATCTCTTTAGAAGATTCTGAATCTTTAGAAGTGTCTTGCATCTCAACAATGGTTTTGGATGCTCTTTTGACAACTGCAGCAGCCTATCATTGTTTATCCCTGTAATCCTTCAATCATCAAAAGTGTAAAACTAAAAATAATCATTCCAACAATTACAGCATAAAAGACTTTAATCTGCAAACCAACAATCACATCAAGCTTAATTTCACAATTACAGCAAGCTCAAATTTCACAATTCAACAAAAAATCAGCATAGAATACTTCAATATGCAAGCTCCCACTACAAATAAACAAATTGTATAAAATTCAACAAAACTTATGTTCACAACGAACTCAAAATCAAATCAAGTACATAACTTGCAGATAAATCAGTAGAATGAGTAGGAGGAAGGCATGACCAAAAACTTGCAGATTGCAAAGAAGAGTCAAGGAAAAAGTTGATGAGCATTCGAGAGGAACATGCTTCACTGGTATACATAAAAGAATGTAAAAGAAATAAAGTTTAATTTTAGTCACTTCAAGAGGAACATGCGCATTCATGTCTTACATTCACTGGAATTATAAATCGCGATTTTTCTTCAACTACTCTATTTCTTTTCCTAATCTGTACTCCTTTTACGAATTCATTTTCTTCACATTATGTGATTACTCATCCAACTAAATATATTACTCACTTGAATCGAGTGGGGAAGGAGAGAGAAAAGCTGCGTGGAATCATTCATAACAGACCTCTGGAGGTGAATCAGAGTTAGTGTCGAATGCCGAATGTTGAGGGGTGTGAAAGAAAGATGAAGGAAATGAGAAAGCGGATAGTGAGCGCTAAGAAATCAAAGAGAAAGATGAAGAAAATGAGAAGCAGGGGCGCCAAAAATTGTCTCTGACCTATATTTTTTCTTCCAAGGGTATTTTGGTCAATTCCCTTCATCCTTTTCTTAATAAAATAATTAGTTTGGTCCTTTAAAATATTTGGTCCCTAGGACTAATTTGCTTTACAACCTGGTCTTTTTTTTTTTACCAATTTTTCCTTTTTAAACTTAGATTGATTTAATTTTTAAAAGTAAAGATAATTAAATTATATTGTTTTAATTAAATTTAATACTACTTTTTTTGGTAAAAAATTAATACTGCTTTTTTGTTTTTGGATATGAATTGAAAAATGAAATATTTTATTTTTAAAAGAGTAATTTTGTAGCTTGGACAATATCCCATGTTAATTCTAAGGCTGACAAATTTTATATTAAGTTATAATAATCAATCACATTTATCTTCACCATTTGTCCTAATTTTAATTTTTATGGTCTTTTATAATAAATTTTAGTAGCATTAGATCCCTCTCCCTATTTTTTTTAAAAAAATTAAACTTGGAAGATTAATTGAGCCAAGCTTAAAGAACTAAATTTTTATTATTCCAAAATAGTACTTTGGTTTTAATAATTAAATTATTTTTCACACAAATCAACTAGTGTAAAAACATTTACTTATAATTTTCGATAACAAAGCTGTAAATTTCTATAAGCAGAATTGTAAATCTTAAAAGTTGACTTGTAAACTATATGTAAAGATTATTTTTTTTAACAAAACTAACGATATTCAAATTACTAAATATTAAAGTATTACTATTTTGATAAAACATTGTGAAACAAAATAATTTTAAATATTTATCAACATTGCCGGCAATAACAATGATTCAATAATGAGCTAGTAGGTCGTCCAAGTTAGTTGAAGTGACTGATGATGAAATAGTATTTCAATCTTGGTATAGTGTAACTTTTAGCTTAAACTTGTTTCAATTATCAATTTAATTCTTCAAATTTTATTTGAATTAATTTAGTTTCCTAAGTTGCTGCTATTATTAATTTAATCCTTATTGTTTAAAAAGAAAAAGAAGGTTACACTAATAAAATGGTTTATATGGATGACGAAATATTGATAGCAACAATGTATATTAATAAAAATAGGTATAATTATTTAGATGAAAAAAAAAGAGACTCTAAAATTTAAAAAAATAATAATAAAATAAAACACCGTGTAAGAGATTATATAAAAAAAATTTAACTAATTTAAGAGTCAATTTATTCCCATGTAGCTACATTAACATACCAAATCATTAATATATTTTATAAATTAAATTATTTTAAAAGTCAATCTGTATTTTGAAACGTAAATAACTTACATAATAATTTAAGAAAATACAAAGAACCAAATTAATAAAAATTAAATTTAAAGAACCAAATCAATATTTAAAAACAAGTTTGATGGAGTAAAAGTTTCATTATCCCATTAATCTTTTATATTGCTAGGAATTGACAACTTCCTTGACGCTTTCGTGTAATTTTGGGAGACTTTTTATAGAGATTTCATTCATAATTCTCAAACGCCTCATTTGTAATATTTTTGTCCAATATCAAAATAAAGAAAGTTTAATATAAGAACAACATTGATTCTTGTTTTAGACATACTTGCACCCTTTTAAAAAAAAATTAGGATAGCTATTAAAAAAAGGGGTAAACCGGCACACTAACCCGTTGAAAAATATCAAAAACAAAACTTCTGAAAACTGAAGAAATAAAGCTAAACTCATTCAAATATGGCTTGTGTTTTTTCGATAAATCCAGCTTCTTATCCAAAAAATTTCCTAGAAAACGAATATTTATCTGAAAAAGCGGGCCCAAAAAAAAAAGTTAAAGTTTGGCCTTTTTCGCTTTATAACATGTGAGGCTTGTCTTACTCTTCTTAACCCTACAGAGGCTGACATAACAAATTATCGGTTCAAATTAAAAAGATTAATGTGAAAATCTATTCATTAAGATTTCTGTAAGAAACCCCCGGCATTTTTTTAATTCTAGTATAATTTTACCAATGAATTCTAAAAGATAATGCAAAAATCCACAATTCCTAACCAAGGCCAAAGGTCCATTAAGAAATGATTCTTTAGATTCCACATGCTTTGTCACGTGTAAATCAGTTAAGGCAAAAATATTCATAATATATTATAAAAAAAATATAATTTAGGGTCTCTATATTTTACTCGTATTTTGTTATTAGTCCTTGCACTTTTTTAACTGTTCTACTCCTGCGCTTTTATTTTTCTTTGTTTTATGTCCCTCTATGAATGAATAGCAACAACTTGGAAGAAACTAAAATAATAAAAAACAAAAATATATGGACCTAAAACATTGAAAAAATGCATGAATCAACAGTAAAACGTAAGTAAAGTGTAAGAATTTAAAGTTATATTTTTCTTATATTGTACCAAGGCAAAATTTTGCCCATAAAATAAAAAAAATGATGCAAAAATATTTAATCTTTAAAAAAAGTACATGCATTGGCAAACATTAAGTGTGCATGTTAAAATAATTGAAATTTTATTTGAGTCGAAGTGTAAAAAAAATACATGTGTTCAAATTTATTCTAATTAGTACAAAATTTTATTTTGTCACACCTCACAGCAAAAAAATAGTGGAGAAAAGGGAGGGGAAATGTTTGAAGCAACTTAAGTAATAATGCAAACAGAGAGAAACAAGAGGCGAGGTAGTTTTTATACTAGTTTTGAATCAAAATATGTTTATAGGATCGTAATAAGTGGCAAAATAAAATGTCATACCTAAAGTTAATTTCTCCTAACCATAATAAATTTAAACTTTTATTTTCATATCTACACTGCGAATCAAATAAAATATCAATGATTCTAATATTTATGGTCAACGTTTGATCATTTGTATATTTGTTACATATTGAAAATTTTTAACTCAACTTATATTTATAGCCGATTCCAAGCTCAGGTAAAGAAAAAGGATTGTAATAAACCATCAACAGCCAACGTAAAACTTTATTAAATCTATCATAAATATGGATAATAGATATTATAATGCTAATACTAGGTTGTTGCCTGTAAGTAATGCACTGCATGGCTCGAGTACAGTGATAAATAAGTTAGAGCCGCTGTATTGGCACCCGAATGTAGTGTTAAATGACCAAGGACTACCGCATCATTCTAGACGTGTGCGGCTAAAGAAGTTAGTCCATGAGAACAAGATTAAACCTAAGAGAACACTTTTAAAAATTGTTAAATGTGATTTCTTAATTAATAATATTTTTAAAAATTTAATAAATGATAAAGCACAATAATGTCTTACAATTTATGTAATCGACCTCATCTAATAGAATAAACGCTTGTTGTTGTTGTTATTGTTGTTGTTACATGTTGAAAATTTTTACACTAAAATATATTAACCCATTAACATGGAATGTTTGGCTTACTTAAGGAATAAAGCCCTTACTTAAGGAATGTTTGGCTTCTATTAAAGATGGGAAATTAATTAAGAATGCCAAATAGCCTCTCACATATTTTTTTTTTTTTTGGGGCATAAACCCAAGGTATCCTAGACGTGCCCTGCTCAAGCTGTGAGAACTTGTTAACAAGGCTCAAACTAATCCGAATTGATACATAACACATCAACGATAAGCCCCCTTGGCCACTTGTAAAAATTTTAATGGGTAAATTTTCACCTTAACTTAATTAAAAAACTTCAAAAGGGAAAAAATTATTTTTTGAAAAACAAACTAATATCAGGTTATGTAAGTCGCAAGATCACAAGAGTTCGAACCTATCCCCAAATGATCAAAAACTGTAATTTTTGAATGCAAGGTTATATAAAACAAGATTACGCAGCATAACTCCAGCATCTGCTACAAAGTAGAATACTGTATCCTTAGAAATGCTATATATATATATATATATATAACTAAGAACTAAGCAAAACAATGAAATTATTGTTTTGTAATATACTAAGTTCGCTAAAAAAAAATGTGCTGAAAATGAAACGAAGTAACAATACTTTTTTCCCCAGATCGCATGAAACAAAGTAACATTTACTTGAACATTCCCACAGGGTTTCCGCCTATTAAAATCTGTTATCTCCATATAATTTCTCCGCAATCTCAGTCTGCAATTCAATCCAACTTGACGGAAGAGAACAAGTAATACACAAAAGAGAAGGAAGAGAGGAACCCAACCGTGCCAGTAGCCAACATGATGGCCAGAACCATGAAGAGAGAGTATCCCAAGTACAGTGATGCAGAGACAGGGCCACTCAGATTCTTGAGATCAAACACCAGATAGTTTACGGAGTACAAGAAGATGTATATGGCCACAGAACCAGAAGCAAAGAATGATTTCCACCACCATCTCCAATCTTCCACACACAGATGCATGTAGGTCAGAACTAAAGAGACCTCAGCACAGACCACCACAAGCAAAATCAGAACAACTAAGAGGAACCCAAAGACATAATAGACACGGCCCATCCAAATACTGGACATGATGAAGAAGAGCTCTATGAACAGGGTTCCAAATGGGAGGGTCCCTGCACCAAGGACTAGCAGCCATGAAGGGTACTTCTGTGCGGGAATTTCGCGAGGAATTTGATTGGTTCGGACTGGATACTCGATGTGATTGGCCCTGGCACCAAAGAACCCTCCAATAAGGGTAAGGGGAACCGAAATGCAGAACCAGAGTAAGATTAGTATAACAAAGAGTGAAAATGGGATGGCTCCTGTGCTGTGGCTTCCCCACAATAGAAAGTTCAAGGTTGTTAGGATCAAGAAGGCAATGCCGGGGAAGAAACAAGCCGCCCTCCATGCCACTGAAAACCAGCCTTTCTGATCACCGCAGCCAATTGTTCTCCAAAGGCGAACTGCCACATATCCAGCTGCAACACCAAGTATCAAGTAGAAAAATAGCATACCAGTAATGAGTGTTCCGCGAGAGGCTGGTGACATGAATCCGAGAGCTGCAAACAAGATTGTCACCACAGCCATTCCAAGAATCTGAACCCCATCTCCAACCATTATACATAGCAATGAAGGGTTGGATGGAGCGCGGAATACATCCCCCACAACAAGCTTCCAACCTGATAACTCTTCAGTCATCTGTGCTTGAGCCTCCTTGTCAAGCTCCTCATAATGGGTTAGATCCCGGCGAACAGTCCTCAGTAAGATCACAAGAACAATCCCAGCAAGGAAGGTGATCACCATGAGAGAATTGAGGATTGAGAACCAATGGACTTTTGATCCCTCCATCTTCAAATAGGCATCCCATCTGGATGGCCATTTGATGTCACTCTCCTCAAAGGTGACCTCATAGGTGAAAGCCAGTGGCTGCCCTTCTTTGATCTGCATTCCTACGGTGGACGGATCACATTTAATAGGTGACGGGTATTTGCCATACATTTTCAAGTTTTTGGCAGAGTCAAAATTATGCATAACGCTGCACGGTATCACCTCAAACCCAACCACCATGTATCCTGGCAATTCTGATTCCCCTTTACCAACTGCTGGGATCACTTCAGCCGCATCGCCAGTTCCCATTACACGAGCCACATTGGGTTCCTCATATTTGTGCACAAGAACATTGAACTTGAGATGGTTAAACAGATAATATGCATCTTGAATCTTCACACCAACAGGGTACCCTGTCCATCGTAGAAAATATCCATCTTTCTGTGTAAAGCGAATGGCGGGTAAATTATCAAGGATCAGATTAACCTGATACATTTCATCAATCCTCTCTTTAAGGATCTTGAACTGATCAGCCGACAATGAGTCCAACCGACACAAGAATATCTCCGACTCATTTGTGTACATCTTGAATCGGTATGGTGAGTTCTCGATCCGATCTCCCATGAGGAGCTCGCCGAGATTCTCAGCACTATCCTTAACACCGCCCGGAGGCTTGCAAAAGGGCAAGCTGTAATAGCTAAAGGGCATTTCTGTATCAATGGAGGTGATAGATTTCACTTTCACCGACAACTCATCCCCAATCAGGTACTTGTGGGGATAACTTCCCGGAAGATAGAACCCATATGCGGATTGGATTATCAAGCAAAACAGTAAAACCCACAAGGTAAATTGACCGGAGAAAAGCATCTTTCGACAAATCATGGGAGTTTTGAACCAGATCTGAAAACCGAGGTACCAAATGAGTGAAATATTGGGAGAGAAAAGCTCTGGCTCCGACTAGATTTTCAGGTCAAAGCACATGCAGATGCAGATGCAAAAGGATTGAAATTAATACAGAAATGATAACAGAATCAAATCCAAATAAATAGCTGAAACAGGAAGCAAATAAGAGTATTTTGAGAGAGGTAAAATTTCACAGACCTCAAACAAAGCCCGAGATTCAGAAATTTGAGTGAAAATCTCTGCGAGGAATGGGAATAACGCGCATCAAACGAGATCTTCGAACTCTGCGAATCTAAATGGAATACAATAGAACATCGAAGGTGGCAATGGCAGACACTGCCCATTTATAACGTGGGCTTACTTTGGGAGCATATCGCTGCGGTGATGGCGTGTGATGGCTTTTTCTTGAATTGACTATTACACCCCTAATGTCCAAGTTATGGCCAAACCGCCACTCCCATAGCCAATTAATTAATTATTTCACACGCATCTTATGAATGATACTATGGTTACGGTAGTCAAGACAATTCTATTTTTTTTATTTTTTTATTTCCGGGGATTCGACTGCTATAGACAATTTTAGCCATTTTCAATTACCATCTGTGCCACCTTTTGTAAGATATTTTTTAAAATAATTTGATATCTCATAATACAAAATATTTTTAAAAAATAATGATTCATTTAAAAGTTAAATATATTTTTATCTCTCAAATATTTACACAAGAGCATGGTATTTTAAAAGAAGAATGACATTTAAGGTGTTCTTAAATAAATTTATCACAATAAGAGCCCATCAATTTTATATTAAATATTATTTTGTAAAAATATATATATGTTGTTAAAAGTTGAACATAAACTTGTATTTTTTTTAAGGTTTTCTTAAAATTTAATAGGTTTGGATTCAATTTTTAACAACAACGTAGACGTATTTTTTTCAAAATAATATCAAATATAAAATTGATGGGCTTTTATTGTGATAATTTGTTTTCAAAGGACATTAAATGTCATTCTCCCTTTTTTAACACAATAACCCAAGAAAATATTAAAAAACCCTCAAAAATTATATTAAAAAATCCTATAATAAGTTAATTTCGTTTTCTTGGTAACAATAAAAAAATTAATTTTGATTAAGTCACTTAATTAGAAGCAAATTCTAAGACTAATGTTACTCATATAAATTATCGAAATATCATTTTAACAAGTCATTTTGACTAACTACTAGATGATTATCAAATGATCATTAAGAGCAATAATATCAATAAAAATTATTAAATATTAAAGTGTTAGTGAATTAATAAGATAGTGTTAAAAATATTTTTAATTAATTTCTGATTATTTTTTATAAAAATGTTCGATAATTATTTGGTAACCTATGAAAATGATTTTATTGAAATGATATTTTGGAATTTTACATGGTAAGAAATAACATTTGCCTCTTGATATTAATTTTTAATTTAGGGACTTAATATTTTTAGTTTTTATTAGGCACTTATTTAAAGATTTTAGGTTTTTTTATAATTTTTAAATTCTTTTTTATAATTTTTTTAGTGAACTAACTATTAATTTTAACCTTTGTTGGAAGCCAAAAATGCCCTTTAACCATTCATTTAATGAAATGTATTTTTGGAACTTCATTCTAAAATATGCCCTCTTTATTTCATTGGTTCATTCTTAGATATATTTATTTCTCCATCTCCATTATTAAATAAAAGGTATTTTTTCAAATATAGAGAAAAAAAATTCTAAATTATATTTGATTGACTTCATTGATATACATAATTTTACCCCCAACAAGAATTTATAAAATGGGATAGAATGAGTAATTTTTAGAGTTAAGGTGCATTTATATCCTTAAACTTTTTTCAAGAATCGTTGAGTATCATGTACTTATAAGTAAAGCAATTTTTTTTTAAATTATTTTTTAGGAGCAAAAAACCCCTTTTTTTAAGAATGCTAGGCACTCTAAAATCATCTTATTTTTTATTTATCGATCTCTAAGTTTCTCTTTAAAACAATGCTTAAATCGTTACTCCTTTATGTGGGTTGAAACTTATCCATATTTTTAATATTGATTAACTTTCTTAAATTTTTAGGTCATTCTCAGTAATTTTTTTAGTTAGCTAATGGTCTTCCTTTAAAATATTAAATCACCCAAATTTAATACTCTTTATACACTGCAGTAATAGGGGTCAAATCAAAAACATGACAAATCAGGGCTAACAATATGTCAATAAAAATATTGATTTAAAAAATATTTCCTATCTTATTAATATATTATAAAAAAGTTACTTGATCAGAGAATAATGGAGAGATGAGAGGAAAAAATTTCTCTATTAATTTAGAGGTTCATTCCTTTTATTTTTAATACAAGATTTCAAAATATCAAAAATATTAAATTGAATAGTGTAATATTTTGAAAGAAAAATGTTAGTTGATTAAAAAAATTACAAAGAATGATACAAAAAATTTAAAGAACTCAATCAATATTAAAATATAATCGATATATAAAATATTACAAGTCATCTATAAATTTTTAAAAAACTAGTTTAGGATGTTAATATTTAAAAATAATTTACAAATATTGGATGAATATTTAAAAATAATAATATTTAAACTATTAAATATTAAAATATTTAATATTTTTAAATTTATTAAATTTTATTTTGACAATGCTTTAAGGTACCCAATACTCTTAAAAAAAGATTTTAAAATATCAAATGCTCTTAAAAAAGAGTTTAGGAATAACTTAAAATCAAAGGATATAATCAAAGTCTTACTTATCATTGTGCGTAGGCCTCATATACATGTCACATCAGCAAAAATTAAAAAAGTTAATGGTTGTCTAATAAAAGGGTCTTTTTACTCCTCTAAAAAATAATTTAAAGAAAAAAATTGCCCCACTTGTTATAAAATTGCTATCATTTAACAGGAATTTAAATTTGATAAAGAAATGGATGTACTATTATGCATTTTTTGTAATTAATTTTTTATAAAAAGTGAATACTTTTGGATAGTAATTAATAAAAAGTAATTTATTAATTAATTAAGAATATAATTTCAGACAATAAATGATGATGATGATGATGATGTAAATGCTCTTTGGAGAACTGCCTTGATAATATTTGAATATAACTCAATTATATAATCATGTAAAAAAAAAAAACAAGAACGTGAATAAGATATGTGAAATATATTACTCTTCAATCTAGTGCATCAGTCTTGTAATAAAACAACGTGAAGTGTAAATTTAAAATAAGGTCCTTGTAAGTACTATTTTTTCAGGCAAGAAATATTTTTTCTTAATTTTAAAGACATTTATGTTCATGTGCCTATGAATAATTTCATATGAATAGCCACAAAAGAGTCGCTATACATTATTATTCATCCTTAAGTAAAGTCAGGATAAGTCAAATTTAATTATTCCCAACTACTTGAAATGGAAATACATATAAATGGATCCAAACTGATCATTTATATGTCTTAAAATTTTGATAGATACTTAAAAAAGTGAAGGCATATTTCTTATGATGAGTAATGGATTTAAAATTATTCAGAACTTCATTTTTTTATTAAAAGAAAAATGCATTTAATGAGCTCGTTAATATTGTTACTTCCAAATGAAAAATGTTGCTTTAGACCACTTTCATTTTCGCTAACCTATATCTATCGTATATAATAATTTATATGAACGTTGGCAAAAATAATAATATTATTAATTTATATGAAAGTAGAATGGTTGGAGTCATTTTTTTTTAAAAAAAGTAAATTATCCGGTGTCCGAAAGCCAATAGCTCTGACTATTTCAGATTGAGTCACATTTGAATCCTTTTGATGAAAATTCTACCACCAAACAGTGCTGCATTTTTAGAATTTAAACTCGAGATCTTTAATTAAGTTGGTATAACCCTATTGCTAGTTAAATCAATCATCTTGATGGTAAATGGTTGGAGTCTCTTCTTGTGTCATGTTAGCCTCTTAAATTTATTTTGTAAGCAAATGTTCTTCCTCTTCTTCTTCTTCTTCTTCTTTACCTCTTTTGATTAGCTTTCATTGCATTTCGTTTTAGAAAAATGAAAAAGAAGGCAAAGTCCATATTAGATTAATCCACTAAAAATAACATGAGAGCAAAGCCTCTCAACATCTCAATACTGCCATTGTACGAGCTCTCTAGGAGGCTTTGACAAAACAGTACACTTATAACTCTGCTTGATACAAAATATTATTATTATTATTTAGATCTACGAACCAATGATATTCAACTTTCATTGCTTTTCTTATTATTTAATAAATTTAATGTGTTTTCAAAAAAAAAATTGATGTCTTTAATTGCAATCACCAATAGATATGTCTATTTTGGGAGATTTGCTGGTTGATATTGTATGATTAGAAAATAAGAATGATGATTTCTAATATAAGAAAATAAGGAGACACTTCATCAGCCATGTTATTGCACATAATATCCTATTAATGCACAATTTCATATTCATAATATTGGATCCAAATATCATTTCATTGGCTTGGGTAAATTTTTTTTTAATTCAAAAAATCCTTGCCTCCTTCGCTACTCACCTTAGTTTTTTTCCCCCCCAAATGAAAAACAGGGCAAAACCCAGACTATATTATTGAACTATAAATAACATGCGAGTATGAAAAGCCCTTAACATCTCGATACAATTACTGCAACAGCTCAGTCAATTTAAGGATAATAGTTACTTATTGAATAAAATATTATAATAAAGGATCAAGTTGTTTAAAGTTAACAAATAAAATTAATGATAGGTTAAAATTATATTACTTGATTTTTTATTTCATTAATTTCGTTGAAGATTTGTAAAAGTGAAAATTAATAAATATTCACAACCGATCAACTTGTTGTTCTTAGCATAATAAGGTGTTAGGTGTTAGTAATAGAGTTTTTTTTTTTCATTATAAAAGGTAGAATAATTTTTTAACAATTCAACATATCATCTCATATGTTATGAAATAAGTAAGTTTACCTATTATTAAAAAAACATAACTTAATATTTCGTCCATAATATTTTAAAATAAACAAATCAAGAAAATGATGAAATCTATATGTGATGTACAAAGTAGTTTTAAATTTTCATTTTTATCCTCTATTTAATGTCACAATATTTTAAACATCAATGGTCTAGAAACAAATATTAATATTAATTATATCTATAAAGGGTATTTGTAGAAACACGTATTAATTATACTTAGAAATTTATATTAGGACTTATATTTAGGAACAAAAGGAAACTTAAGAGTTAAGACTCATACGTAAGGACCTATAATTCAATTAGATACATATTAAAGTCTATTATTTTAGAATAAAAGATCAAATTTAGTTATTAACCATTTTTTGAGAAATGTCTAATAGCCCACATCATGAGTTAGTTCAAAACAAAGTATGAAATATAAAAAAGAGAGCATCCAGGGCCTCCTGTTCGTTTTAAGTGAACGGACATTACTTTCTTTTGAGGGGCTCATGAAAAGTTGACAGGTGGCACTCCCCACCGACGGGATCAATAGTGTATTGGAGAAGGAGAAGAAGAACTAGTTCAAGGAGTCTCCTGTGCAATTTTGATTCTTTGAAAAGAATGTTGTTTAGATCAAGTTGTTTTGTTTGCATCGCCAACACCTCATAGAGGCTAGCTTCTGATGCTCTGCTTTGTTCAGCTTGTCCTCCAGTTTATGAATCCACCTCTTACACTCAGAAAGCAAGTACATTACATCCTGCCCAAGCACTCTAGCATCATCCATCTCCTTCATTTTGTCCAGTGAAGCCCATTTCTCCACCAATCGGAGTTCAAATTCCTTATTAGCTTCCTGCTCCAATGACCCCACCATATTATTCCCCTTCATATCATCTTGTTCCTTGATATTCAATATCACATCCTTTGCTAAAGAATTAACTCTATTTTTGGCTCTGCAAGTTTGTTGGTGGGCAGTGCTTCGTCAAACCTTAAATCAGCCTCTTTGCATTTTTCTCGCCCCATCTGATATTGCATCCTTTGATGAAGAATTCTCTGCCTGTGAGTCTAAAAAAGTTTTGTTTGGTGACCCTTTGTCTTGCATTGAATTAGTCGCTTCATCCATTCTTCTCACTTCATGAGATGTAGGGTTCTTCGGGGAAGTATTTAACCCTGTTTGAGGCTTTGACTGGGTTTTTGCAGTTGGCGCTACATTAAACCTTGAGTTGGTATCCTCGTCCATTTTTCTACTCCTCATGTCTTCTCGTTCCAAGCTCACGATTCTATTTAACATAGCTTGGGTCAAAATAGCCAACTCAAATGGTCAACCAACATCCATTCACTTAAACAAACAAGAGGCGCTAGTTGCTCACTTTTTAACAGTTCATATTTTATTTTGAACTAATTCATAGTATAGACTATCCAACATTTTTTAAAAAAATAGTCTGTGACTAAATTTATACGTTTATTCATTATTTTATTCATCATTATCATATTGCTAACCTGTTTTTGGAATCATTGATTTCTATGCTATCAAAACGTGAGAAAATGATATTTTGATCAACTTGATCATCACATTTTAAAGTATTTTTTTATTTATCATATATGATTGAAATGTGGATTTAATCAAAGCTCATTAGTTTATGTGTTTAGTTTTGTAATTCTCAAAGAACTCTTTGTAGATATTAGTTAATAATCAAAATGGTTAAATGAATTTTTCATATTTCACGAGGTACAGTGCTAGTTTACCTATATAATTTTTATTTTATCTAAAAAAATTTAAGTGGGATTTCAAGAGTTCATTAGTACTAAGATATGTTTTTAGTCTTAAAAAAATGCTTATAAAGACTTATATATCATCTACCAACAGGTTATCTCTTCGATAACGAAATTCAAACTCATGAATTTGTAAGTTATGGACCAAATTTTTGTCAACTAGATCAACTTTTGTTGATAATTTACCCATATAAAAATCATGTTTTCATTCCATTATGAAAGTCATGCCTTCTCTTTTTCTTAAAAAAATATGGCTGGAGATAATAAATCACATATAAAAAACTTATTTATAAATAAATCTTACGCCAAGCCTCAAAGGATTTGGTTGTAATTGATGTATGATGTAAAATGACACAAATGCTCTTAAACTCCTATCCCTTTGGTTGGAGTTGATTGGCATTGACTAAACAACGGCAGTGGTTACCCTCTCATTGGTCGGCATCAACTCGGCATCAACTAGTTAACAAAATATTTTTTTAAAAAATATTTTCATTGAATTATTTATATTTTAATATTTACAAGGAAATCTCTTATAATATGAATAGGTTAATATTTAAAAGTCAACTGTGCATATTTACAAGTTAGATTTTACATATTAAACATTTCAATTTACAAGTTTGCAAACTTTAATTTATAAATGTTAAATTATTAATATTGCAAGAGATTGACTTGTAAATGCATGAAATTTACTTGTAAATATTGGATGGTTGCTTGTTTATATGTGATGTAACTTATAAGCATTAAAGTATTAACATTTTAATAAAATTATTTTTTAAAATTATTTTTGACTGATCATTAACAATTGTTGATGATTGGTCAATGCCTGTTAACACTAGTCAAAGAATAAGAACTTGGGAGCATTTATATCTTTTTATTTGGTAAATTAATTACAACCAAATTTTTATGGAACTTGAGTGTATTTTCAAAAATTTGTGAAACTTATTTATAAATAAATATTTTATATGGGACTAACTTGTAATTTTTCAAATTTTTATTAACAGTTTTAAATATAAAAATTTTTATTTTGTCTTCCCTTTGAAATATAAATTTTCAATGATTTAAAAATTCTATACACAAGTATTTATAGCTTAATATTCACAATTTTTTGGGAGACTCTCAAATAAGGACCAAAATGTGACATGATTACTAGTAAATTCTAAAAAATTTTAAAATTTTTGTTCAATCTAGGGGAATAAAAGTAAAAATAATTTTGATTATAAAAAAATAAAAGCACCCTTTACTTGTTATACATGATTATTAATTATTAATTTTCTTACTTCATTTATTAATTTATTAATATTACTTATAAAGTACATCCATTTGTCAAACAAACAATAACATTAGTTGTTAATTTATTAACATTATTTGTTAATTTACTAACATTAATTATAAAGTACAAAATTTGTCAGTAATTTATAACTAATATTAGTAAATTAACAAGTAAAGTTAACAATTTAACAACTGATATTACTATTTATAATTGAACAAACTAATATCAAATCTTATATAATTATTAACATGTCAACTCATATAATTTACAAAAGTCATATTAGTAAATTAACAAATAAAGTAAGAAAATTAATAATTAATGATTTTACATAATAAGTGAAAGAAATTTTGATCTTTTTATAGTCGAAATATTTTTACTTTTATCTTCTTAAATTAAATTAAAATTTTAAATTTTTTTGAAACCCATTAGTATCTATGTCAAACATCCCTAATCCTTATTTAAAATTCTTTCCTGCTTTTTCTCTATTACATGAACTCATTACTAGCCTTAGCAATCGTATGATTCTTTAAGAAAAGCATGAAAAACGTTTTTCTTTTTGGGTTGCCTTACCATCAAATTATTTAGTTAGATATCGTGCATTTATTTAAAAAAACGCAATAGAAATATTTTGAAGAATTTAATTTTAATCCAATCTATTGATTATTTGGGCATGCATGAGAATGAGGTATGTTTTTACCTCCCTTCCTTCTAAAATATAAGATATTTTTTAATCAAATCTCATTCCTTAATAAAGTAGTTACCTACTTTCTAATTAACCCTATCTTTTCATATTTACCCCTATTAAATATCCTATAATAAATATAAAATCATTATTAATAGGGCACTTTTGAAAAAGATAAATAATTACACACCTTAAAAGACTAAAAATACTTTATATTTTTTAACATCCAACTTCTTAAAAAATACTTTACATTTTGAATGAAGGGAGTATAGTATGAAAGCAAAATGTTACAGGATTTTTCATTTTTTGTGTTGATCAAAGGTCCCTTCAGCCTTCACGGACATGCAATAAAACAAACAAAGAAAATATTGGTATCTTGTAAATATTTGCTGTATTTGTTATACAAAATTTTTGGATACAAAATTATAAAAAAAAATTAAGAGTGGGATAAATTATACATTTGTGTCATTTAAATTTATATAAGATTTTATTTTGACCTCTTAATCTTATAAAGTGTTTTTAAGCTCTTTAATCCTAATACCATTAGTTTCATCAATAAAAAAAATCATATATCAAACTTTTAAATTGGATAAATATTTTAAATGTTGTTATATTAAGTTTAATTTTTTTAAAATAACAATGATTAACTTAAAAATAATTATTTAAAACTAACAGTGTTAAAATTAGAGAACTAAAAAAAATACTCTAAACTGAAAATCTTATATATAAAATTAAAAGACTAAAAGTATACTTTAAATTTAAGAGTGCATATAAGTGACATTGCATTTTTATAAAAAATTAATTGGTAAAAAAATGAAGTTGACATAGTGTAATAACGGTAATAAGAACATTATTTTTTTCAAAAGTAATAATAACATAATTAAAATTATAAAAATGAAGTAACCTCATTCTTTTACATTTTTTTCACATTATGATTTCTTTTTTTTCCCTAATATTAGACGATACCCATCCAAAATATTTAGGTGGGTTGGGTTTTGAAAGTTCACAAAACTAAGGTATGCCTTTGAGCTCAAATGATATTTATAGATTATCTAGTAACAAGATCTTTATATTAATAATGAAATTTAAATCCACAATCTTATGGATTATGGGTTAAATTTTTATCAATTAGACTAATATTTGTTGATGCCGCATGACATTTTAATTAAGAAAAAATAAAAATAAGTCTCGTATAAAAAATTATTTACAATTAAGTTTTATGAATTTGTAAAAATAGACTCAAGTTCCATAGGATTTGTTGTAATTAATTTATGGATAAAGGTGCAAATTTAACCACCATAGGAGCACTAAGTAGATTATATTATGAGGTCGTGCAAAATAAATTCTCAACTTTTAAAAATAAAATATCCAGTAGTTTTCATTAATTTTGAGTTAACGGATGTTAAATTCAATGTGGAGCTCACAAATTTTTTAATAAAATGACACGTGGCATTCCACCTCAATAAATAAAGGCGTGAATCTAGCTATAAAATATTTTTAAAGACCAATTGGTAGCCTCTACTATTAAAAATGAACCATCCAATACTTTTCCATTATTTTGATCAAACGTCATTTATTTTTAAACTTATGAAACTCACAATGCATTAATCTTTTAATTTTTTTTGCCTTTATTCTTAATCTCAACTCGAAAAGAAAATGTTTAAAAAGTTCTTGTCTGAAGATATTTACGAGAATGATGTCAATGAAGTAGAAGAAGGGGAGGAAGAAGACAAGATTTTGTTTAAACCTTTGTGGTATATTCAAACGAAGTAGCAATTTAAACTCTTTGAGCCTCTTCTCTTTGAGTTGAGATTAAGAATGAAGGTAAGAAGATTAAAAATATTGACGCATTATGGGTCCCACAAGTTTGAAAATAAATGACTTCTGGTTTAAAATTGATGAGAAGGTTCTAAATGATTTCTTTTATAATAAAAACTATCCAATGCTCCTTGAAAAATAGTTCATAACTAAATTTTGCACATTTATACATGCTGAGGTGGACATGTGTCATTTTTAGTCAATTTTTGTGAGTCCCACCTAATGTTTGTCTAGTGAAATTAACGAAAGCTATCAGATATTTCGTTTTTTAAAGTTAAAAATTTTTTTGTACCATCTTATAATATAAGTTATTCAATACTCTTGAAAAAATAGTTGGTGGCTAAATTTTACACCTTCATGCTTTTATCATGTAAAATGACAAAAATGCCCATGGGCTCCCACCCCTTTGATCAGCATTGATCGACCACCGACGATCATTGATAGTTCACTGACTGGCATTTAACTAGTCCAAAAATAAATTTTTAAAGAAATATTTTATGAATTACTCATATTTTAATATTTATAAGGCAAAAATCACAAGTTTATTAGTAAATCTTCAAGATTTGCAGCTTAAGCTTCTAACATTTACACATCAACCTCTCATCTATCGATATGCTAATATTTACAAGTCAACTTCATAGATTCGTAAGTTAAACATCTTAATTTACAAGTTTACTTGTAATTTATGAACTTCAATTTGTTAATATTAAAGTATTAATATTGCAAAAGGTTGACTTATAAATTCTGAATATCTACTTGTTAATATGTGATATTTGACTTTTAAACATTAAATATTAATTTTTATAATAATATTTTTTAAAAACATAATTTTTGACTGGTCAATGCCTAGTGATAACTGGTCAACGATCACTGACCATGGGTGATCAGTCAACACTAGTCATCTAAGGATATTTGTGTCATTTTAAATGGCAAGTTAGTTACAATAAAATCTCCTGAAATTTAAGTATAGTATATTTTTCATAAATTAATAGGACTTATTTATAAATAAGTTTTTTATATGAGACCTACTTATAATTTTTTTTTAATTAATTCCAGAATGACTTGCAATTTGAGCCAATTTTTATTCAACGAACATTTTCTCATCATACATGCATCCATACAAAAATTATGGCAATTGTTCAAGTAAAAAATCACATAGAATTAATTAGTAAAGGGTCTAGTCTACTTTTACATGTCAACCTGGACGCGACCCATTGCACGAGGGTTGGACCCATTGATAATTAAATTTCTTATTGATAATTTCTATTTAATTTTTCTTTATCAAAACTCAACAATACTCAAGTTTCTCACTAACACAGGACAGTATAGCTTTTAAAAGAAACACGAAAATCATAATTAATAATTAATTATAATATCTAAAAAGTCTCTGACCGAAATTTGAAGGTATTGACCTGGGAAAAAGGTTAGGTGTTAGTGAAGATTTTGACGTCGAAATAATAACACCTTCCGGTTCTTCCGCACTATTTCTACTTTTTCTAGGTGGAAGGATGCCAAACGAGTTTGGCTTAGGTGCTCATCACGATTTGAACTATTTAAATTTTTAAATTTAAATTATTATTATATATTATATTTTTAAAATAAAAATTTATAAAAATTATAAAATAATTGTAATAATTCTTTTATTTTTAATATAGTCTAGCTTTAATTTGAAAAATTTAATTTAATATTAAAATTTTATAATTAATATATATTGATTATTCAGATGTACTCTGCACAATCTAGATTAATACTAGATTAAATTTAAATTGTGTAGAGTATATCTGAATAATTAATATACATCAATTATAAAATTTTAATATTAAATTAAACCTTTTAAATTAAATCTAGATCATATTAAAAATAAAAATTTATTAAAATTATTTATAATTTTTTAAATTTTATTTTAAAAAATATAATATATAATAATAGCTTAAATATGAATCCAAATTAAAATTTAGATGGTCCAAATTTTATCACAATAATGACCACCCAAACCGCATCTATGCCAAACTCATTGCCACAAAACAATACTTTCGAACTTTGATTCTATCGGTCAAATAAAAACAAAACAAACTTTGATTCTATAATTTTATTTGAGAAAATATCAATTAGGGCCGTTGAAAGAATTCTATCAATTAAGAACTAGTTATTATCAAAAGTCAAATGAAAAACAAGCCCAAATAAATTTTTATTAATTTAAATTAGTTTTTATTATAATTTGAATAGATACTTATTGATAAAAGGTAACCCAAATTGACAAGTATTCATTCAAGTTTTGACAAAAAGTAATCATTAACTAATATAAATTTTCTCCAGTGATCCTTGATTGATATTTTCTCATTTTATTTTCAAGCAAAAAAAAATTCTATATTTTTATTTTTTATTTTTGACTCAATTTTTTAACTCTAGAAAATTATTTAGTCCAGGTATTAATTTTTGTCAATTATTTATAATATATGCCAGTTGATATATATATTATATATATATTAGGATATTATCTTCAATTTGTATATGTTGAATTATTGTTGGAACCAGACTTGAGTGGAGATAACTGAAGCATTATGTTACATAAAATGGACCTAATTTTGAGAAAAATTAGAGACACACGCGAACATATATATAATACTCCCAAATGAGGAAATTTGTGACAGTAAGGTCCTTGATTAATTTTTTAAAAATAAGTAGTATACTTTTCCCGCTAAAAAATATATAGTATTTTTTAAATAATTAGATGTTAAAAAATATAAATCTTTTAGTGTTTAAAGATACAATTAATGTGTTTTAAAAAAATATTATAATAAATAAATTATTTATATTTATTTGTAAGTAAAATATCATATTAAATAAGAATAAATATGAAAAGATAGTGGTTGTTTGGAGACAATTAACTAATTTATTGAGATGAGATTTGATTAAAAATACCTCAATTTTTTAATAAAAAAATAGATATTAATTCAAATTATTATAAATTATAATCTTAATTGCAAATGAGAGTTATATTTAGAATTTAAATATCTTATTTATAATTAAAATTCTTGAATTTATACTATTTTAATTATTTATATGTTTTTTCAAAAAATTTATGAAAATATAACTGACTTTAATTGTTTCGTTTAGAAATTTACTGTATTCTTCCTAAAACAAATCCATAGACCTAGGTTATATTAGTCGTAGTGGCATTTGTTCCTTAAATAAAATAATCGAGAGTTGGATTTTAATTTTTACATATCAAACAATTTAGTTAAAAAATGAGCCTATTCTTTACGTTTTGTAAATTTATCATAAATTAAGATATTCTTAATTTTTGTTAACATGGTTTATCATGTCAATTCACAGGATTTTGAGGAATGATTGAATTCTAGAACACGTTTATAATCACCATTTTCATTGTACCCTGCCAAACTACGTTATGAATACAGGTTCAATAGTCAATGGGTGTGTTTGAATTTTAGTTGCGTTAATTAATGTGAAGAAATTAATTAATATAATTGATTATAGTATGTGATATCTAATAATTAATAAATATTGATTTTAATCAGAATCAAAAGTAGAATTTAAAATAATGTAAAATCATGGTTTTATGGAAAGATATCCAACACTTTTGTTAACTGTTAAAGTCAATTATGAATCTAAAACCATATTTTTTTTAAAAAAAAATCCAAACATCTATTATACATATCAAAATTAATTATAAATATAAAACTATAGTTTTTCTTAAAAATATTTAACATTTCTATACATGTCAAAATCAATTATGAATCTAAAATTTATATTATTTTATAAGTTACTATTACTTGCTTTTCACTTATACGTTTTTTTATACATCTATCCAAAAATCATATATATTATTTTACAAATCATATTTTTTGGTCCGTAATTGATTTTAATATAATAAGAGGTGTTTGGATATTTTTAAGAAAACATAATTTGGATTTATAATACTTTTAACATGTAATATGGGGTTAAATGGAAAATCACAATCAAGGATCTCTAGAGACAATTAATTATGCCACCAAATCAAATGATTCTGATATTATTTTGCAAGATCAAAGTATCCACTTTGTTATGAAAAGACAAAAATACTCTTCATGTGTATATTATATATTATTTAAAACAACTGCTCCTATTTGAAAAGAACAAGTCTCATTCACATTTTAACAATAATCAATTTCTTATTAACAATTTTAAAAAATAACTTGGTGGTGGAAAGTGTTTGGCTAAAATATGAAATGTTGCTCAAAGGCATTGGGTAAGTCATAAAGCTATTTGGATCAAATGACTAAAGAGTCATGCCCAATCAACAATCTAAAAGAAAGGTTGGCCTGGCTCAATGGAAAGCCATGACAAGATGAGCATGCTAAAATCCCGCCAGTTGCAAACCTTGGACCGTTTGGTACATAAAGACATGATCTTAAATGATCTTGAAATCTGTGGGAGTGTAGTGTCAACGTACCCAAGTATCTCAATGAGACGGGCTGATTGTCAAAAATAGAAGACATTGAGTAAAGATCATGCCATGAGTTTTGCGAGGATCCTTGATTCTTCGACAGAACATTTTAGGTTCTAAGGAAGAGACTACCATTATTCTATTACTATAAATAGAATACTAAAGTACAAAAGAAAGACGGTCAACCACTCAAAGACTCACATTTTGCACCCATAGGTTTTAGGTTTATCAATTAGTTTTATTTCAATTTAAACTTGTAATTTTTCACATTTCAGTAATAATAAAAAATACTTGTTCTACTAAGTCTTGTGTACCTTTTATATCCGAGTGAACTGTGATAAGAGAGCTTAAGACCCTTTTGTTATCAATTGAGACTCAGCGTCTCTGACACGCTTAATACTTTGTTGTTCACAGACGAACAGAAAGGAATAAGTATTGTGATTTGGTGAATAAATCCCCATCAAAAAAAAAAGTCTAATTTACATTCTACTAAAATTAATTCTATTATTAATAATTTCAAAAAAAAATTAACTTAGTGGTAGAGAGGAACAATACAATCAGTGAACAAGTCCCTATCTGAAAAAGAATAAGTTTCATTTTTATTCTAACAATAATCAATTCCTTCATTATAATTACAAAATATTCATTTAGTAGAGGGAATTGTCATTATTTGGTGATTAAGTCTCCAGTGAAGAAAAAACAATTTTATTTTTTTATTTTAACAACGATCAATTCCTTTATCATGACAAAAATACATCAGAAATAAATTTTATCTTTTTTATAATAAATTTTAATTACATTTATATCTTTTGATCCTGCTGAGTAATTAATTGTCCCTAAGGGTCATTGAATGTAATTTTTCTAAATTTAATTCTCCCCTAATTTTTTAAGCCAAATGATGTTCGTGCTTCTTCGTCTTGACAAGTTTATAAATTGTCAACTTGACACTCTGCTGCTTAATTGACCAGTGACAGATTGCTTCTGTACCAATAAAGAAGAGTTAATGCTTTCCTCTCCTCTTTTCTTTTTCTTTCCCCCGGTACCAAACCAATCTCCGAAAAAAACGTACCATTGGCTATTTATTAATGCCAAATAAGGGCTTCTTAATATTTAATTTTAATTTTAAAGTTTCGATACGGCTTCTCGAAAATTATGTTGCCTTCTCACTCTCTAACAGGGAAAAGTGTAACATATTTTTTAATTTTAGGACAAGTTTAAAGTTCTGTGTCTTTCCTTAACAGGCCATCAATTACCAAAATGCGAATGATGAATGGATGTCTTCCTACCAAAATGCTACATGCATATATATGAGTGGGGGTATGGACTCCAATGGCTTATTTAAGCGGTAAGAGTATCCAACACCAAAGCCAACTTTAGTTGGTTTTTCTTTGACATTTCTTTTCACACATAAAGCTTAAACTTGAAATTTAATTAATAAGAATTAGTGTCAAACCATTTAAAAGTTTTTTATATTCACATGACTCTCATATTTTTTTTTTTGGGGTAAATCTGTTGAGCTGAATGTAATCCCAAACATATAATAATCTATACTATGCAATGCCATCTTGGTTCAACTGCCACTCAAAATGATAATCCAACGGCAAATGACCAGCCATTACTTTTACATACAATTCATATAATTTTTATTTCTTTAAACAAAGTTTTTTTCCCTTGCCAACTATAAACAAGCATTTTGCTGAATCATATTAAATAACTAGAGTGCAAGTTCTGTGCCTTACATGGAATCTAAATTGAATCATATCATCCATATACTATGCTACTCCCTCCGTTTTTATTTACAGGAGAAATTATCACTTTAATTTATTTTTTTTATATAAGTAAAATTACATTTTTAATATATATATATATTATATATGACAAACTGCTTAAATTACTCCTCATAATTTTTATCATTTATGGTTATAAAAAATAATTAATAAATGCTTTAATAAAATTAATAAAATTAATAAAAATAGTTCAATTTTTTATTTAAAATTTTTTATTTTAAATACAATTAATATAATTAATTAATTTTTTTAAATTATGTGATTTAATTTTTTTTTTTGTCCGAGGAGGTATATGTGGGAGAAGTTGAATGTCGTTTGTCAAAAATTGGATCCATGCCCACCAATTATTGCGATTGGAGGATCAGTCAAAGGCCTGGGAATTGTTCGAATCTAGGTTGTAAGCATGCAATTAAACTCATTGCTGATTCGTACAAGGCTGCAAGCTATCAAACCCCGTTTGTTTCAATTTTTTTAACGAAAAAATTACTTATTTTTTTAAATATACTTTTAAAAAAATTGCAAATAAATCTTATACGAAGGACTCATTGATAAATAAATTTTGCAAAAATTTTGAAAAATAAGATCAAGTCACTTAAAATTTAAGTGTAAATAAAATAGGAGAATTTCATTAATGATTATGAATGGAGCTTAATTACTAGTAAGTCTCAAAAAAATCTGAAATTTCAATTCACACCAAGAGATTAAAATAGAAATTAATTTGAAGATAAAAAGATTAAAATACATTTTACTTATTATGCAGAATTATTAGTTATTAATTTTTTTATTTCACTTATTATTTACCAACATGAGCTGTAAATTATATGAATAAACATGTCAATAATTATACAAGACTTAATATTAGTTGTTCAATCACAAACAATAATATTCTAACTTTATTTGTTACTTTATTAATATCAATTATAAATTATTGACATGTATTATAATTTAAAATTGGCTTATCTAACAAACAGATATAAGTTACAGCTCATATTAGTAATTAATAAGTAAAATAAAAAAATTAAATACTAATATTTTATATAATAAGTAAAAGATATTTTATTTTTTACTATTGAAATTATTTTCATTTTCCTTTATGCGCTAAACTGACGTGTTAGTTTTTTTTTTAAACCTACTAATAATTAAGTTTCATGATCCTTGATTGAAATTCTGTCAATAAAATATCAAGTAAAAGTCATATTTGCCCCCAAATTTCACTGCAACAATCTCATCTTCTTGCGTCTGTGGAGCCTCTCCATCTTCTCCTTCTTCGAACACCTTCAATTCTCCTCCTCCTCCAGACTAGTAGTTTCAGAAGAATCCTGATCTTTGCTTCTTTCTCTTTTGGTCAATTCCTTTTTCTATTAGTTTAAACATTTTAGAGATAGTGGCTTGCCCACGTGGAAGGAGTCAAGTGGAGAATATGGTGGAGGTGGCTGCTACAAATTGAAGATGAGATTATTCGACTAAAACTTGAGGGCAGATGCATTCAAAATTTTAATTATACGAAGTTGACAGTTTTTTTTTTTTTTTCAGAATTTTGTGGGATGTATGGGACCCATTCATGATTTTTCTTTATGAGCTTTTATTATATTTTCTTTAATGTTTGAAAATAATCAAAATTTTAAAAAATCAATATTAAATTATTTTAAGAAGCTACGAAGATTCTAAAAATATGATAGGGTAGATAAGAGATAATATTTTAAAAATGCCTTATATATGAAAAACATCATAAAATTTTAAAATAATTAAATAATAAATTGTTCTTATAAAAACAAAAATAAAAAGATATTATAAAATTTAAAAATACACAAACTAATAATCATATTTTTATTATTGTAATCAAACATAAAATAATATCTATTTTTTTATAAAATCTATATAAAATAAGTCTCTGGAACATCTAAAAACATCTTTTTTTAAATCTTAATCAAGCCAAATCTCGTAACTAGAGATTTTAGAGAAAAAGAGAATCATACCCAGTAGAAATTGCATCAAATTAAAGACGTGGAAACAATGACAGCTAGAACTCTAATTTAGGCCAAATGTAATGAGCTAGTTCAAATAAATTTAAAAAAAATTTAGCACAATGCTTGGAATTCTATGAGTTTAAAGCCAGGCTCAATGAAATTGACTACAAGAAAAAGTTATTTATACAATTTTTTTTTTTTGGACAAAGTCATCTAACAAATGTAAACCTATATGAAATTTATCAACAAATATAAAAATAAAATATTTAATTTCGACCAACACCACATGGGAAAAGCACCTATGATAACTTAAAATTGAAGATTCTATGCAGTTTAGTCTATTTTAATTTTAAATTTGCATTGAACTTTGATAAAGAAAGATTAACCAAACAATGAGGATTGTATAATTTCTGAGAGAACGGCTTTTAATGACTTTTCCTTTTCTGGGTGTCCAACAATTTTCATGATTTGAAAACTGACGTGCTCATGCTAACTCACATGTTCCTTGCTTGGATCTGATCCCTTCCTTAACAAAAAGATTATTTTTTTTAATATTTTTTTTTTCTGTGAAGATATTAATGCTTCTCCAATCAAATCACTTTTAAATCTGATCGTGAAATAAGAGTATTTTTTATATAAATCTCGATAAAAAGTCTAACAATAAATATCTCCTTTCATAAGTTAAGTTCTTCATAAAATAATCAAGCGTTAAAGACCTAATCCCTTCCCGATCACTTTTTCCTGTACGAATCTACACCAACTATTTAGTTTCTTGGAATTATTATTATTTTTTTGGTAAGATTAATTATTCAATTCATATAGTTTTAATTTAATTATAATTTAGTCCTTGAATTTAGTGATGAATTTAGGAGCTTGTAGAGGCAGTGGTTACCCCATATTTTATTTTTTTTTAAAAAAATAAGTAAGTTTTTGTTGATGATAATGCTGAAATTACTTTTAGTTCCCCACTTTTAAATAAAACTTTAGTTATAGCCCCCCATATAAGGATTTCTGGATTCGTCTTTACCTAAACCTTAACTCTTACAACTTAATTCCTATAGTTTTAATCATTTAAAATATTAATTCATATATTTTAAAAGAATAAAATTATAAAGATTTAAAGTATTTTAAATTTTAATCTTTATAAAGATTAAAAATTTTAGTATTTCAAAATATTAGTTCTAAATTTTAACACAATTTTAATTTTTAAAATATAGGGATTGATGTTTTAAATAGTTAAAATTATAGAGACTGAATTACATCGAGTTAAAGTTTAGAAATTGAGTTAAAATTGAATCAAAATTTAAAAACTAAGTTACAACTAAGTCAAAAGGATTAAATGATTAATTTTTTTAAAAAAGAAAAACACAATGGGGAAGGAGTGGAATATCTCATGAGTAGTTTGCCAATAACCCATTGATCTAGTTACGCCCATCCTTGTGATCCTATCTCTTTAGTTAAAGGGGGATAAAAAATCTTGTGCTTGTGGGATTGTTGCGTGATGTGTGCTGTAAAGTTCATAGCAAGTTTAAAATCAAACATTCATAGGAAATAATTTTCTAGGCAAAATTTTGCGAAGTTGCACTTCCCTTGTGTTTTATATTAATGTTCGTAGGATATCCAATTAAGTTCTCATCACAACATTTCAAAACTGTTCTTTGTTAAAGTTTCAAATATATTTCTCCCAAAGTCAAATATATTTATAAGATGATGAAAAGCTTTTAGAAGTCTAATAAATAATAAAATATATTCTTTCGTTAAAAAATGTTAGAAATTTTTAACCAGCTCTCATCCCCTAATAAAGTAGTTATTTACTTTCAAACTAACCTTATCTTTTTATATTTATCTTTATTAAAATACTCTACAATAAATATAAAATTATTTATCAATAAGGACACTTTTGAAAAAAGTATAATAATTACACCTTGAAAGATTAAAAATATCTTATATTTTTAAATATCCAACTTTTTAAAAAATGCCTCACATTTTTGAACGGAGAGAGTAAATACTAATGATTAAATACAAGTTAGTTGCAATAACTTCATAGCTAGTGGGTGATCACAAGGAGAAATATGGATTACATACACAGACAAGATACAATTTGCAAAATGTAAACCCTTTTTGCATTCTTTGAGAATATAATATGTCAAATACAAAAAATCATTCCACAGGCATTTGAAAGCGACACAATGGACATGTGTGATTTGTTTTCAGCCATGTTACAATACAATCACGGTGATAAATATGGTTGCATGGCATTGCTGAGGCATCTTCGTCGTCTTCAAAATTTTCTAAGCAAATGCTGCACAAGTCTGCCTTCATTTCGTCTCTGGAAATTTTCAATTTCTTGAGCGATGCTATTGCCTTATTTGAAGTTGGTCTTGTAGATAATTGTTGCATGGATTGCTCTATAGCTTGATACACTTCCATCAACTCAGGATCATCGTCACCAATCTCAATCAAATCTTGATTTGCTTCGTATTGAGAGGGTAATAATATATCAAGATTTAAAGGTATTATACGAGAATTGGCAGCTTGAAAGATAGTATATTGGAGTGCCTCTTGATAGTAAGATATGATTTGAGAAGCTAGCAGATGAAAGTCTGGCTCATTGAGATAATTGGCTAAATTTCTGCGAAGAAATCCGGGAACATCTTGGAGTAATTCCTCGCATGGCATCAAGAAAGGTGATTCAAACACGGGAAACGATGTTGATTCATGAAGCCCCGTCTCAGGTGAAGTTGCATGAGAAATAACTCTGAAATCGATGTTGAAATAATCTTCAGTGTCTTCCTGAATGGAAGTCATGGTTTCAATGGCTGACGTCGAATTAGGATGTTTGTAGTCAGGAAAGTATTAAGTTGTCCTAGACAAGATGAACTTACATATAATAATGAATAAATTAATGATATGATAAAACAATATGTAATTAAAGTAGACAATATCTATAATGATCTAATCAATAAAAATATTTGCGTAAATGAAAAAGATAACAAATCTTTTATCTAAAAAATTTGCCTATATGGAATTAATGGATATAATTTTTAAGTTAAATGTTGAATATGCACTGTTGCATTTGACATGTTTGTGTTTGGATACTTTTTGTTGAGGTCCCAGTGCATTGCTTCTTCAATAAACAAATCATCTCATCTAATGTGGTGGAATAATGCATTTGAATGTACCACTTACATTTAATATAAAGCTGGTATAATTATTTTGTTTTCAAGGGTCACCTATTCTTCAGCAGAAGTGGCCGGAAGACTACATTGATCAAGCTTAGAAGTTTGAACAATTTCCTTTGCTTATGGGTATCTAGTGGAGATTAGGGTTCTACTTCCCGTAGTAAAAAAAGTTGGTTTTATGATACAAAGAGTGTGAACTCAATCCGAATTTCTATTTTGTTGGAAAATATTTGCTTTATAGAAGAATGATGGCTATTAATTAATTAAAAGAAAGGGTTGATGAAAAACGAATAGGTTCTGAGGAGATAGATGAGGTTTATAATTTCTGAGTTCTTCTTACTCACCATCATCAATTGATACCATGGGGGCCTGGTCTCATGAGTGCTACAGTAGCCTTGTAGTGTTATATTATTGAAAATAAATAAAAATATTTAAATTTAATATAAGAAAATATGATTTGAAATCATATGATAAAATTTCTTGAGGTTCAGAAGGTAGAGGGATGGATGCGATAGAGGAACCTCTCCTTTTTCGTTATTTTTTCGTTATTTCCTGTCTTGCCTTCATCACCCACAGACTAAAGTTTTCCACAAGTTTTCATTTAATATTTTAAAAAATTATTGTTATAATTTTAAATAAAAATATATTTATAAATTTAAATTGTTAAATTTGTATCTAAACAATTTAACGCTATAATAATTAAAAAAAAGGAAAATCACTTTATTAAATATTTTAAAAATAGTTCATAATTTTTTTATCGTATTCTCCTATTGGAGAAAATCCTGTTCAAGGTATAATCGGATACTAAATGTAAATATCTCTTCTAGTTCTAGTGGGGATTTGAATCTTGGTTCAACACGTTATGTGATACTAGCCCCTTTCCCTAAATCCAACTCTATTAGTATAATAGTTTATAACTTTAAATTGTTTAAATCAAATTTTAATAGTTGAAATTTATTTATTTATTTGTATTTATTTAAAATTATAATAATATATTTATAAAATATTAAATCAAAACTCTTAAAAACATTGATCTAAATGTGATAAATAGAAAAAGAAGAAAAAAGAGTACGAGAACAGGAGAGGTTCCTCTTCGACGATGAAAACATCAATGGTGTCAAATAAATATTTAAGCAAACAAAGCATAAGATAACAAAAAAAAAAAAAAAAACTTACTTGATGTTGCCGCAAGTCTGAATCTTCACTCCATGCTTTCGTTCACTCTATGCTTTCGTCTTTAGATAAGGTGTGGTTTCTCTTCTACATAATCTCTTATTTATAGAGTTCTCAAAATCAACGACAGGGATATGATTGGTAAAAAAAAAAATTATAATATTTTTAAAAAAAGAGTTATGAATTATCTCGTTAAATCTTAAAATAATTTTAAATTTTAGATAATATGATATTCCTGAAAGATGGTTTTTGAATTATCTCTTTAAATCGTAAAATAATATCAAATATTTAAAAATAATAATCTGATTTTTTCTGATGTAAATGATTTGACTAACGTAATTGGAACTATTTATTAATTCTTTAAGATAATTCTAAAAGTGATTTATTAACCGTTGAGTTTCCAAAAAAAAAACAAGATAATACATTATAAATCTCATTTAGTGCAATTTAAATTTTTTCCTCAACTATTTTGACAAATAAAATTTATTCAACTGAAAAAAATTATTCTCATAATTCATTTGAGTAGATTAATTCAAATAATTTATGTTAAAAAGTTAGTCATTGGCATAAAATAATCAATCTGGAATCATATTGCATAACAATTTTTTCCTTAAAGATCAAGATCTAGAGATGAATTCCACGATTAAATCCTTACACAAGGATTGATTTCATTGATACATTTGACCCCAAGAATAATACTTTCCATAATTACAGTATTAAGTAGATATATTTTTCAATGACATGTATGAGAGATAATAACTTCAAATCTTCTCATAGATTGTACTAATATTTTTCATATTTACACAATTTTTTTGCCTATAATATTTACACAATTACATATACTGCAATATATAAAGAAATGTTGATAAAAAAAAAAAAAGTACGGTATCAAATTCAATTAAATGTGTAGAAACGGATTGAAAAAATTAACCAAAAAATGAGTTAATGACTTATAAATATCATCATTTTAGAAATTTTATATTTTATATTGATGTTAGTTTATTATTATATATATATATATATAATTTAATATTTTTTTATAAATAATATGACATATAAATATGGACTTAAAATAGAGTTTTCAATTATTTTTTTATATTGGAAGAGCCTCATAATCAATATCCTACCCCGTTTTCACGACAAGAGTTGGGGCTCAGGTGATTTAAATAATTGCTATATTATTTCGTTATTTTTTTCACGCTATACGTAAAATATTTATGTCTTAAGTACTTATTCTCCATTTTTTAATATTTAAAACTTTTCCTTTACTCTATTACTGTTGATATTTATTATATTTTAATAACAATTCATAATTTGAATATAAAATGAATGTCATCTCATCCCGAATACTTGCAGGCTTCAATATAATCTATATAACCAGATTCATTTCCCATATTTTAATATTTAAAAGATAAAAATAAAATATAAATATAAATAATTTAAAAATATTTTATTTGTTATCAGATTTATTTTAATATATTTATAATCTATTATCTTATGTAAATTAATATTTAAACAACAATTTATTATATTTAAAAAATTATTTTGTTCATGCATATTAGATATATAAATAATAATTTATTTTTTATTAGAGTGTATTGTCCTCAAATGGTAACCCACCCTTAGGATATATTTAGTTAGAGGGTTTTGGAGAAGAGGAGAGTCAAAATAGCCCCTCTCCTTCCCTCATATTGTTCGTCTTTAAATTAAAGTTTTTTGAAGGGGAGTTATTTTTTTAAAACTATTTTACCTTTATTTATTTTTTTAATATTCTAAGTATATTCATAGTTGAAAAAAAAAACTCTCTTTCGTATCAGATTGTGCTTTATTCCCGAACGTCGACTAACCTCATTAGATTTTTTTTAAAAAAGTTAAAATTCATCATATTTTATTATATATTTAAGGGAGTTATTTATGTTATCATTATAATTATTTTTTTAATTTTTTTTATTCACAATTGACAATATGATAGGATAAGAGTGAATTTTTAAGAAATCATGCAATTTAAATGGAGGTGTAAAATTATTTTCTACAAGAAATAATTAAAAAAATTTTAAACTAATGTATAGAGATATAATAGTAAATTAGTTATTACCTCTTCTTCCCTCCTAAATCAAACAAATGATCATTAAAAATTCCTCTCCTCCCTTCCTCTTTAACAAAATCAAATAAGGTAACATCAAAACTCTCCTCTCCCTCCGATCACCTCTCCTCCTTTTAAACCAAACATACCTTTAAACTTGTATTCTTTGATTAATATGAGAAGAAATTTTAAAATCATGTTAAAAGATAATTTTTTTATAAGTTCTACTCTTCATAATTAATTAAAAAATTTGCCTCACAGTAAAAATTCCTGGATCTATTACTTATTGCCCGATATAAAATTTAAGCATCGACTTTTATTTTGCTATATTAAAAATTAAAAAAATACTTTTGCCCATGCATCACCTAATAAAAAATGAGACATGTATAATAAATCATATATTATTTTATAATTAGTTATTACATTTGTATTTTATTTTACAATTTATTATATTATATTATGTATAAACACAAAATATAAGTAACAAAATATAGGTTTCATATCCATTGGTATTTTAAAGCAACAAATGATACGCCTCATGTTGTACCTATTTTTCCATGGTGGATCTTATATTTTCTACCATTTTTTATTATAAATTTTATACTTTTTTAAACAATCGCCCCACAAGTCTTTTCTATGTGTAAATATTTTAGAAAATAAAGTAAAATCATAAATATAATCATTAGTAATTTAGATTATATCTTTTAGGCTACATGCTATACACACATATATTTCATAAAATGACAATTAAGGATCCAATAGATGAACTAAAATAAAATAAGAATATGTTTAAAACTGAAATTTTGATACAACTGAAAATTCTATATCTATAATTTGAAAGTCTTTTTTTATATTATTTTTATTATAAAATACTTAATTACTATTCTCCCTAATTTTCTATTTTTAGGCTCCTTTCTTTATGTACGTTTAGAATTTTTCTCTCTTTTTTTCCATTTTTTTCATTTATACTTCATAAAAATATTGAATCCTTAATTATGAGTTTCAGACCCAACAAAGGCATATAAAGGAGAATTAAATAATTAAGTAATTAACGAGATCTATCAAAACAACAACAATCCCTCCTCCTCCTATCCTAAATATAATATCTATTTAAATATTTTAATTTGGTTTAAATATAATATTCATATTCATTCCTTTGTCTCAGATATTAATTTTTTTCATAATAATCCTATTTATTAGAATATTTTTAAATTTAAGTATTAAATCTGAATCATTAAATAAAACTAAAAAATGCCTCTAATTATCTGTATATTAATTACAAACTATCAACTTACCTCAACCAATTTATCTGTCTGCAATTTAGTTAGCAGGAGTCTATAACCAGAAACGTCCAGACACTCCTGAGTTTACAAATATTATGTCATAAATAATTAGTCATATTAATGATAATAATGATGTTATTATTATCATCATCACCATCAGTGAAAAATAGAATTAATATCAACTCTATTTGGGCTAACAATATTCTTATTTGATTAATTCTTTTTTATAAAATTAATCAGCACTTTTTTATTCGGAATGACAATTAAAGATACTTATAAGGGAACTAAAATAAAATAAGAACGTGTTTACAACTGAAATTTTAGAATTTACAACTAAAACATCTGTATTACAACTTGAAGTTATTTATTTATTTTATATTACTCTTCTTATGAGCTCTTTAATCTTCATTTTCCCAGCACCCCTTTCCTCATTTCCTCATTTTTTATTTTAATTTTTCCATTTATAATTTACAAAAATATATATTAAAAATATTGAAATCTTCAGGGCTTCTTCTTTTTGGGCCAACTGCAATATATTACTCCAAAACCAGAAGTCACAGTACAGGGAAAATAATCGAGAGAATGAGAAAGAGTTTTAAAAAAAGGATTAATTAATTTAAATTAGGATTTAAATGTTAAACTTTAAAAGTTTACAATTTAATCTTTTAATTTTATAAATACATTGTGATGAATTTATAATTTTTTTTAAATTTTAACATAGTTAAAGAATAAAAAAATTTATTTTTTTGTTAAAATTTAACATATAAGTTACAAATTCATCATAACGGAATTATAAAATTGAAAATTAAGTTATAAAATTTTTAAAATTTAATATTTGAAACCTAACTTGACCTCTTTGTCATTCTTTCAAAATAATCCAAGAGAGTAACCACGACGAAAGGAAGAAAACAAACGGAAGGTAAAGCAAAATTGGAAAGAAACCAAAGCACAGAAAAATCAGCCAGCATCAATCAGGTTCACACCCAGTTGAAGAACTTCCACAGGTCATGATGTCCTTATCTAGAATCAAAGACAAAGAAGGTGATGGTGAGAAACGTAGCTGCCATGAAGTTAGCTGCAAAATTTCCTTCGTGTGAAACGAAGGAGATGGAAAACCTAGCTTTGGTTGCCATGAGACTGATCATGTCTTCAATAATACTCCTGCACCTCCAATCACCTAGATTAGGTTGACTTTTAAGGATATAAATTAACAAGCAAAACGCAGTCACTTTCAAGAACTACCTTATCGCGCAACTGAGGTCTAGAACCAGCAGCAAAGCTCTTTTTAAGTGCCAAAGCTTCAGTCATAAAGGCTGAGAGAGATTTCACCTTGTCAGTAAATGCCCACAAGAAAGCAGCATTGTCATCTCTACAGATTATTCCTATAGAGGCTTCATTCAAATCTTCAAGGAACGCACCACCACAGTTAACTTTAAAGTAACCCGAGGAAGGGCGATTAACAGATGCAGACTCAGCCCCTATACCAAATGCGTTCCAGAATTCAGCAACACTTTGCCTAGCATTTTCAATTATAGAAGAACGCTTGACCTCCACAGGATTGAATACTTTATCATTACGTGTCTTCCAAATATTCCATAGGATCCAACACATCAGATATAAGCCACATCATACTGTACTCTAAAAACTCGCTACCCGCAATTACACCAGACCGCCAACCCCCAAAATTTTTACAGTAAAGGGGATTAAGTAGCATAGATACCCCACACCCAAACCAGAAGCAACGGGTCCAAGGACCCCCGCCGGGGGGGGGGGAAGATGCTCAATAGTTTCTGTCTCTTTTTCACAAATGGGACAGAGCTTGTTGAGACCTCTGTCCATGAACTAGAGCCTCATTGGTAGCAATATGTCATGGCCTTTGAACTCCCCTTTACTTTAACCGTACCAGCCTTTTAGCTTGATCAATCTCTTGATATTTGCTAAGTCAATTGAACCCTCAGAATGTACGGTAGTGATGAATCTAATTCAATGGTCTATAATGAATCTTTAAAATGATCTATGGTAATATCTAGCTAACCATTCTATATATTAACAAAGAAAATTTTAAAATATAAAAAAGATATCCCTAGCATTATCCATTTACACTTGAGATATCCCTTGCATAATTTATATACACTTACACTCTCCATATGATATTTAGGTCTTTTTAAATCATATCAATATATTTCAAAAGTCTCTAATGCCTTTTTGATTGTTTTAAATTATTTCAGTTTTCTTTCAATCATTTTGAAAGCTTCTAAAATGTATTTACCCCAAAATTTCTTGCTTTCTCACAAATAGCCTGTGATAAAACCCTCCATATAAAATGAGAAATGTGAGAAAGAGTTTAATTTTTCATACCTGCCTCCAAACAGCGCCAGAGATCGCATAAGATGTGCTAGTTTCAGATAGTTGACATCTCTTTGTTTCCATAGCCTTTGCATAGCCACGTTTAACTGTATAAATGCCATTATCTGATAGACACTAGCATGCTTTATCCATTACAGAAAGAGCAGCTAATTAAAGATATTTGGGAGATAGCAAGTAAAGTATTATCATCAACAAGACTCCTCAAGCCATCAAGGTTCCATTGGTAATTATCAATTAATGGTGCTACTGTAGTGTTAGATTTGGCCAAGGTTTGATCCTTAGTTATAAGTTGTTTGGAGGGGAGTGATGGAATCCACACGTCATTCCAAATTCTCACAGAATGGCTATCCCCATTCGCCAACACAAATTACATTCGTATTAATAACTTTTAATCTTTGGATTAAGCCTTGAACAAATTTTATCTTTGAATCCAAATATCTTAAGTTTAAATACTTTGAGGTTTCCTTCAATAATCTCTGAAGTTTTGCTTCCAGTATAATAATATTAAGCATTCAATGAAAACTTGTTTTAAGCCCAACTCATTACCTAGCCGGCAAAACTTCTTTCCTCCATCTTTTCTTGAAAAAACTTGAGATCATCGTCAAAGATAAACATTGAATAAAGCGTCCACTATTCAAATTAATGAGAAGCAAGTCACAACGAATAGATTCACAAGTCTAACGAACACTTGGCATGAAGACACTATGAAAGGAATCATTTATGAAATATGGTGCAGAAAAGTTACTATGCAGCTGGTACATTCAATTCTTTCAACTACTTCTGCACTTGAATTCATTTTAAGCTTATTCATTTTATATATACTCTTTTGAGAGTTTATTGAGAATTGATCACTTGATGATCTCCTCCATTTGCTTATCTTAGAACAGAGAAACTTGAGTTTGGGAAACTTAAATGGATGATACATTACTTTTGTAAATGAGCATATTTGAAACTTGCATAGTTTGATTTGTATTGAGGCATCTAAGAGTGCAGATTAATTTTGGAGGTTATTGTAAAAAAATCTTAAGGATAAGCTTGAAGACTAGATATAGGCAAGTAGATTGGCCAAATTAGAATGAATTTTGTGTTAAATTTTTCTTCTAAGAGAACACTTTGGAAGTTGTTAAAACGCGATTTTTAATTAAAAAAATTTTAAAAGTTTGATAAATGATATAGAGCATATTGACATCTTGTAATTTATATAGCCGACTCCATCTAATGAGATAAAGGCTTGTTGTTGTTGTTGCTAATTTTCTTTCTCTTCTCCAACATTTACGATGATATAATTCTTACTTTAACTTGCATTAACTTTTTAGTTGCCGAAATTTTTATTTGCCCATTCTCCCCTTAGGGACGTTTTTCAGATATCTCCTGAAGGTACTACATTACCCCGCCAAATCATTTTAAATACCCATCATATCCATTCAAAAGCAGCAATTAGAATTAATCCCATCGTTTCACCTCACATTCTTCTCTGCAACTTTCGATCTTCTTCCTCTCAAGCATTCATTGAAAAAAGTCGCTCATCCCGAGTTTCTTTGGTAGCCAATGAAGCAACTTCTCCAAAAGCACGTGTGTTCAAGGCTAATCTTCCTCATTAGTTAATGATTTATAAATTATATTATTCACCTCACATAGGATAACATATGGAATATATATATGTCAAACATTAGTTAATTGCTTCCACATTACTGAACAGTTCTATATAAATTGCACACCATAATTTATAGTGGCAGGCTTACATCTATTCTCACAATCATGGAACGAAATCTTCAACACCTTCAGCTTTTTACTCTTCAAAAAGCAACATACAATTATACATGCATAAATAAAGGCTTGGATTTGAAGTGGATTGGTTGCATTTCCTAACATTGGGCTTGACTATGTCTATCTTTACTTTGTTATGAACTTCTTTTCCCAGTTAATCACAATCAATTCACAGGGCCTCGCACATTGCACAGAAAGCCCATATATAATGATCGTTACAATGGAGAAATAATTTCATAGTCAATTACTTGGATTAATTAAAATATAAAATTATTCATTACATTTACCTTTGTTCTTCTACAAATTTATATGGGAAAATAATTGTATTGTGATAAATTAGGAACTGAGACGTACAAAGATAATTTTTTTTATTACAATGGTGTAAATGTGATTCAAAAATGTTTTTTACATGTAAAAATAGGAAAACAATTAACAATGTTTGCTCATCCCCATTATTGAAAATTTTAATCAAATTTTGAAATCAAGTTTTTAACTATAGCTTTTTAAACAAAGCAAATTTTGCATCCTACTCCTCCCCAATAAGGGGGAAAAAGGACATGTCTATCTTAAATAATCGAATAGATAAAACAGTAAAAAAGATTGCACATAGTAATTATTCCAAATATATCAAGTTTTGTGCAAATTTAGTTGTTTTTTTAATCTATAAATGCCATCATTCATTTTTACTAATTCCAATATACCCATAAATCCTTTCTTTTAGAGGGTGATTATGTCTGATGCCTATTTGATATGTTTTTTTTTTTTTTTCGTTTATACAAGTTTTGGCATTGACTCCCCCATGGGCATACACTTCAATTATACTCAATTTAAAAGTTCTACAAATAAATATTATAAAAAATTATAATAATCATCAGACATTAAATCATATTAGTAGGCTTATAATACCATTAAAAATGAAGGAACTAAATTTAAAAAATTTTTTTAGATATGAAAGAAAAGGAAAATTGCAAAACAAAAAAGAATTTAATTAATAAAAAATGATATTAAAAAAAGCTAACATTATTTTATCGATTTTTTCATGAAAATTTGCTCTCCTTGCATTTTTTTCAATCATGAGAATGTTTTATAACAACTTAAAATAGTTATAGAAATTGAGTAATATTTGATTTGGCAATATCAGAAATATAATATTAATTCAGACAACAAACTTATGGAGACAATATTTCTCCTAGTAAACAAATCATAAAATTATATCTTGTAAAACTAAAAAAAGCCATTAAATCTCATGTGGAAATGATACAAATTCAATAAAAATCAATCCACCACACTTTTAAAATGAAGAGGAAAAATAATAAAATTACAAATACATAGTTTTGGTTTTAATTTGAGCAAAAAAGTTTTAAAGAATTTAGTACCTAGACAAGTGGCTATGTGATATACTCACGGGTGCTATATTCCATGCTACAATTAACCACACCATATTAGAGTTATATGGTTTGTTTAGTAGATTAGTATTGTTGGGCTATATATTTGTATAGGTCCAAGCCCATTTTTGGTCAAAGTGTATATGTTATATATATATATATTTGATTTGGTTTAACAGAAGATTGTACCCCGCAATATTATGTTTGATTAATGAAAGAATTTAGAATTACAAGGAGTTTTATATGCCCTTAGGCTATGCTTCAACTTAATATCCTCTCTTAGCTTACTGTAGATACATGTTATATGTTTCTTTTTTTATTCAAAGTCTTGTACTGATAGGAATTGAAGACTGAGAAGATTATGGAGATTGATAAACTCCATAATGGGCTATATCTGTTAAAGATTGGTGAAATTATGGCTTTTATTTAAAAAACTCTTGTTATTTAAAGAAATATAGATGGAAAGGATGATACTCATAAACTGTGGTATTTTAAACTTGGTCATTCCTCTTTCCATATATTGCAATATTTGCACGACATTGAATCATCTGTCTCTAATTTTTCCAATGCAAACTCGTGATTGTGAAATTTGTATTCAGGCTAAACAATCTCATCTTCCTTTCACTTCTAGTTATATAAAATCTGATACTTGTTTTTAGTTATTGCATACTGATGTTTGGGGTCCTCACAAGCAACCTACTCACCAACGTTTTAGATATTTTTTGATCATAGTAGATGATTTTTCTTGTGCTACTTAGGGTGATTTTGCTTCATTACAAAATTGAAGTTTTGGGTCATTTGAAAACTTTTCTTTCTTATGTAAAAATCAATTTGGTGTTACTGCTAAAGTTATAGGAGTGATAAAAGAACTAAATTTGTGATAATGAGAGTAAAGTTTTTTTTTTTAAGAAAATGGAATAATCCATTAGACTTCTTGTCCTCATACTCATGAACAAAATAGTGTGGTTGAGTTGACACCTTTAGAGGTGGCTTGAAGTCTTATATTTCATTTTGTGTTCCTTTAAAGTTCTAGGGTGAAGTTGTTAAATGTGCAGTTTATTCATATGAATTGATTTATAAAAAAAAAGTCCTGATTTGAGTTATCTTTAGATACTTGTTGTCTTGCCTTTACATCTAAGATGCATGATGTTGACAAATTTAAGTCTAAGATTGAACCTTGTGTTTTCCTTGGTTCCTCGAGAACTAGTAAAGGTTGCTTGTTGTATAACTTAGTTAATAAAATCTCTCTTATTAGCAGACATGTTGTTTTCTTAGAAAGCAAGTTTCCTTTCAAAGATCATCCTAGTATAGATCAAGGGGGAGCAAAATTACAAGTTAGAGATCCTTTGATCTGTAAAGTAGAATTTTCTTAAGATATTTAGGTTGATGAATAGCCATAGTATGATGATGACACACAATCAACCAACATCACCTATGAATGATCAATCACAACCATCCGAGTTTCAAGGACAGCACTAGTTATTAGAATCTTAGAATTTGGCTATAAATAGACTTGTGAGACACATCAAGCCTCTAACATGGATGAGGGGCTATGAATGTTCTTCTCTAAAACTCTTGACATCTCAAATTAGGAAATACAATATGTCCACATGAAGATGAAAGAAAGGGAGTCTCTATTCTACACCCTATTCAAAGTTTCTTATCATATTCCCATATCTCTCCTTCATATAAACATTATTTGTCTTCTATTGATTCTATTATTGAACCAAGAACATATGATGAGGTTGTAAAGGATCCCCAATATGTACAAGCCACCAAAAAAAAAGAATTATTGGAAGCATTAGAGAATAATCAGACATGGAGAATTGTGGATTTACCTCTAGGAAAGAAACCTATAGGTTATAAATGGGTATTCAAAGCTAAATACAAGGCTGATTGAAGCTTAGAC
>NW_026556151.1:0-41006 GCF_029017545.1 Prosopis cineraria | reverse complement strand
GTCTAGAATTAGCGATCCAAACTTATAAACCAAAAAACAAAATATTCACGAGACCGATCCTGCTTTACCAAAAGTAATAAATAATAAATGAATAAAAAAGCGCATTTGCTTGCCAACGTGAGAACATGTCTTGTTATTGTTCTTGGCATCATTTTATGGAAAGTTAGACTAATGAATTTGTAGACGAAAAGCCATAAACAGTTAGTGTTTTTAGTGTGTGTTGAGTTAAGAGGATATGTACGTCCGAGCCTATAACGATCATATTGGCAAAACAAAACAAAGCAAAACAAAAAACAAGAAGAAGAAGACAAATAACAAAAAGCCTTCCTTTCCTTCCTGACCCTTTCCTCTTTTTCTTTTATTCTTTGTATTGTCTATTTGTCTTTTATAGGTCATGTCTCAGGTTAGGTGCAAGTCCATGATTGATATATTTTCCCATTTTTATATGATTGTTTTATTTGTATTGTCTACTTGCACTATTTTTATTATTCAGTGCGCACGTAAACCAAACAAGTCGGGCAGGTGAAGTAAATCTATCTTTGTTGCCCAAACAAATCTTTGTCAACTTTAAGGTTTATTTTTTTTAATTGAACTTTTCATGTAGAGTTTAGGGTATCATAAACTTGATTTTAGATTATTTTTATGCTTGAATTATAAAATTTGACACTTTGTTGTCCTCTACCATTATCTATTCAAATGAATACAGCTTGTTTCCTTTCTTTTTCAGCCATAGGGCATGCAAGTGGACACGTTTTAGGGGATTTCTAGTTAGGTTTTTAAAGTTTAAGGGAAAAATGACTCCAAAAACCAAATTCAGAATATCATATACCTAGGCAAATATTTTAAAGGCAAAAGTAGTCTTTTAAATCTTGATTAAAAAATTCACTTAAATACCCTGTGACTGAACGAAACACATTCAGTGCAACAAATAATAGTTTAACAAGTAATGCATTAATGAGATATCCAATTTAAAAGATTTAAGGATAAAAATGATTTAAATTAAGTTTAAAATATCTGCCATATCCTATACAAAAAATTAAGAGTAAAATAAGTCTTAAAAATATACTTAGTTAAAGGTTTTGTAATAAAAGTTTCCAATCCATTTTTTTTTAAATGCTTTCGTATAAAATAGTCACGTTCGATAGTGGGCCAGTACGACAAATTTTACCCCATCAGTGGCATAAAAAGAATCACACCTGTAGGAATATACGTCTACAATAAATTTAATTAAGATATTTTTGAAGACGGAATATTTTTCTATTTTGGCAGTTTCTAGTTGTGCTTTAAGCTTTTAAAAGTATTGCTGACGTTATGGATATTCAAAGATTCAAATCAAACCATTAGTTCGTCAGTGCGGTGCAGGCAAAGGTCCCAAACAGAAAATATTATGATAAATGAACCTCATAATTATATATCATATCATGTTAAATCTTTCAAATTTGAACAAATTCTATTTAATGTTTTGCAAAACACCATCAATATAAAACAATAAAAAAAATAGAAAACATACCATTCACAAGAGGGATTAGACTACCTTTTGAATTCATGTAAACACACAATGCATGCCCCTCTAATTCTCTTAATATTTTAATATATTATGTATGTGCAGGAATGTTCTCTTTTATTTCACTTTTTATATGTACTATGACTTTATGGTTCAATCAAATATATTATTTAAATAAATTTATCGATTAAAAATAAAAAAGAGCTCAATGCACTGAAACATAATTAAATATCAATTATATGGTCTCATCAACATTTTAAATTTTTTTTAAATTTTAAATTAATTAATACGGTTTGAATCATGTTAGAGGGTGGGACCTTATTGAAAACTAACCCTTGAAAAAAAAAAAAACAGCCACCAATAGGTCAATATACATGTAAAAAAATTCATAGCAAATTATGGGATATTTAAATGCCTATAAATATATTTATTTTAATTACTGTGCGAATTTGAATGATGGTTGCGGACAAGTTTTACGTTTCAAGTTAAACTCCATTGACTGTTAAATTATGATTAAAATGATTTACAATGAATTTGACGTTTTATATAATGACTAAAGGAGGTCCTATTACCTATATATATTTAATTATATTGTATAATAAATTTATACACTATATCTACAAAAAAATAAAACTTATTTGTTTTGGCCAAACCAAAAAAATTAATACAATACAGTATTAGTTGAAATATTTTTATATGATGTAATTTTATATAAAATGGAATGGTATTGTCATATCTCTATACCTGCTACTCAATTTAAGAAGGAAAAATTATGCATAGGTCTTGTAGAATATATATAAATAAATAAGTCTTATAAATTTAAAAATTACAGTTAAATTCCTCAGGACAATTTTCTTAGGACATGGGTATAATTTGAAATTGAGGTATATAAGCAATACTGCCTCTATTAAAAATATTGAATTTATAGCTACAAAATAATTAAAGTAATAGTCATAAATTATTGATAAAATAATTATAATAATTAGTATTAAACTTTATTAATAATTCATGGTTAATTTAACTATTAGATATATAAAGTCGTAAAATGTTAAAGTGATAATTGTAAATTTCTAATGAGATAGTTATATACAATTAGTATTAAATTTATATGCATAATTAATTTAATTATTAGATATATGAATTATAGTTGTAAAAAATTAAAATAATAATTATAATTATAAATGAAGTAGTTGTAAATTATTTAATTCATGAAATATATTTTTAATAGAGACATTATTATTTTTATACCTCAATTTTAAATTACATTCAAGTTTTAAAAAATCTTGTTGTGATTTCTATATTTTGTAAAATTTATTTATAAATAAATTTTTGTACGTAACTTTACCATTTAAGAAAGAGAAGATATGTAACACTGCATATGTTCTGCGTGAGGGCGTGTGGAGAGAAATTATAACCATATTCGTTTAAAGAGTAAAAATTAATTATAAAATTATTTAAAAATACAGGAAAACAAGATGATATATATTATATTCTTAATGAGTATGTTTGATAAGATAAAGAGAATAAAGTAATTTAAATTTTTGTTTGTTTTCTTAAGGAACCCATGAACAATATATCTTGGTTCTTGGTCTTATTGTTTTTTTCCCCCCCAAATCAACTAGCTATTCTATACCTAGAAGCTAAATCGAATTTTGACTAATCAAGATTGGGCTGAAATGCTTAATCTAACTCTAAGTATAAAAACAAAATGTTTAATGTAACACATTGAATTTTGACGGTAAATCTCTTTTAACAAATATTTAATATAATTGTATACTCAAAACTTGTAATTGCACATACAGGATTCAAACTTAAAACCAAACCCCTCTTGAGCCATAGTATAGGCACTTCTGTTAGTAAAATCTCTTCTTAATTACCATGTTAGACGAATAAATGGGCAGCTTATTCGCTTCGTCTCTCGATTCTTTCTTCTTCTACTTTTTCCTCCCCAAAATTCCCTGGATGAATAATTTTGGATATCTTGCATATATACCACAACATTCAAACAACCATATAATCCCACGCGTGATTGATCTTCGATGCCCGAATGTCAACGATTTTAAAGCCCACTTTTGTCGATTTGTTGTGAAAATATATTTAATTGTTTAATTAATCTCTTTATACGTCACACTTTAAGTAAGAAAAGACATAAAGCTGATTAGATTTTCCAACTTCCCCTAAAGCAACGTGGCCTGTGATATGGCTCGGTATCATTTCACGAGATTACTGTGTATCCTTTTACGTAAACTTTGTAACGAAATTGCATTAATTATACCCATAACTAGTAGTTTTTAATTTCATTTTCTTATATATATCACACACACACACACACTATATAACCTGTGACGGATTTGAAGTCATGCTTTACAAATAATTTTTTTTTAAAAGAAGGTTCACTTAAGTGCTCCCCTCCATAAGTAGAAGAAGAAATTTTGGTCCCAAAAAATATTCCTAGATCCGATATTGATTGATAAACAGAATCAGCAGTGCTAAGTCTTGCTTATCTTTAACTGGCTAGAAAAGAAAATTCAATTTGCATGCATGGCACTGAAAATTAATGGAGATATCTAATATAATATTTCCGGCTCATCAACTGACTAAATAAATAATTAATATACCAAAGAACAACTTGACATCACAAAGATTCACAATCCAAAATCCTACCTTCACCCAAAATTTGTTGAGATGCCATATCTATATCTATATCTATATATATATATATATATATCAACTTTCTTTTTCTTCATTCATGATCTCTGTTGATTGACTTTTGTTCTTGTCCCATCTGACTTTCTTTTCCTGCCTGTAAAGGGGGGAAAAAACAGATAAAACTTAATTAAACTCTTCCAATATTAGCCACGGATGTGTCAGGCTATATCGTAAAATAAGAGTCATGCACAATTACATTATTTTGTATCATATCAGCAGAGTTTAATTTGATAGTTTATGGTATTTTTCAGTTAATTTAGATATTAAGTTGGAAAAAGAGATAAACCTACCTACCTTCTTTCTACTCGTCACCTTCCTCATGTTTCTTACATCAACCTGATAGTGGCCCTTGACTTCGTCAAGTTCATCTACGTGTTTGATACTCCTCTTTGACTTGGCAGAAGCAAAAAGCCACGTGGCGCTCATCTGCTTGTTAAGCATTCGTGCTGCGTAGTATGGGATCTTGAACCTCTTCGTCTTCTGAGACCTGAAGCGACTCCTGATGAATGCTAAACAATCCATCAAGCTTTCCTTGGCGTGGCCTTTCATGTCAAAAGCTTGTGATCTTCTCCACAAGCTCTTACCATGAGGACATGACCCGTGTGACAGACTCAGAGCTCGAGTGGCATCGCTAATGGCTGCATCTGCATCTCTAAGAACCAAATAACACTGAGCTCTGTTGCTGTGAAGCACTATCCTCTCTTTCCTTGCTTTTACTGGACACACATCAATGGCTTCTGAATACTTCATCGCAGCTTCTTCAATCTTCCCTGACCTAAACCTCTTATTCCCTTCTTGTTTCAGAACACGTGCCAGTGTCTCTTTCTCTCTGATTTCTTGCTCTCTCATTAGACTCTCTCTCTTCACTCTGTCCACTTTCAAGTCCCATATTTCCCTCAAGGCTTTCTCTGCTTTCTCGCTCTTCAATCTCAGTTCACAGTACTTGATTTTATGGTAATCTTGGAGCAACGTACGCACTATTGATTCTCCTACTTTCAATTTCCCGCGAACTCCTTTGTGTTCAACCAAATCAGCAAGAACTGCAGCTACAGTGTCAATTACTTTATATCTTGTGATTGAGTCTTTGAGAAGTTGTAGAAGACTGTCAATAGCCAGGTGTTGTCTATCATCAGAAGATCTTGAGACAATACAAAGATTCTCTACTACTTCCTCGACGTCTGCTATACTTTCTCTTCCTATTTTTGTGTGACACAGAGTTCGAACAAGTCCTATTCCAGAAGGAGATTTTGGGTTCGCCAATCCACCCCACATTGCGCAAACATCCTTCAAGAATTTTTTCTTGCAGATTAATCTGAGAGATCTTTCTTTGCATGCAAAGCAGTCTAGGAGATACAAGGACCAACACTGAACTTGACTTGCCCATTCCTCTGCCTTTCTGTTCTCTAATTCCAGCCCTCCAAGCCCTCTTGTCAGCAAATTCCTATGATACTCCAATCTCTGGGATTCCTCTAAGCCGACAAATTTATCATGTACCTCGTACAGGCACGTGGAAGCTATGTGAATGGCTAGTTCTATGATTTCTTCCTCATGTTCTGCTACGGCTTCAAAAGTTGCTTCATGTCTCGCCAAGTGACCCAATGCTCGAAGTGATACTCTCTGTTCAACCCAACTGATCTTACCTCGTAGGAGTTCTATTAATGGCCCGACAACGTTGGACTTAACTGCTTTTTCAGCAAACTTAGCTTTGTTCATGGTATAGGAGCCGATGATATGTGCTGCATAATATGGGATGTATATGTTCTGGGAATTTAGAAGCCAGCCCTTGTTTCTGAGGCCCTTATGGATGAGTTTGGCCATGCATCTGAATATGCCCAAACATGGAAATTCTGGGTCGTTTGGCTTAGTCATGGCGATTTTCCAAAGGCTGCTCAAGGCCAAGACATGTTCTTGGTCATCCCTAAGAGGCATTTGTTTGAGGCAATGAGAAATTTTAGCTCTTCTGACCAAAGGGTCTGTTTCAGACATGGTGCAGAAGAAACAAGAACAGTCTGTGCATGTAGGCGTAGAAGGTAGAAGTTTCTGAATTCTCTTGGAGTTTGAAATCTCTGGGATTTGAGATTCCATGGCTGACTGATACGAGGTGAAATGTTTTTTGGGTCCTTTGGGCCTATGAGGCACTAAAATATAAAGATTAACTTACCTACTAGTTCGACAGTACTGTACAGATCGTGCGTGTCACTGATTCTGTACATGGGGAGCATGATTGCTTCAAGCAATAGATCCAAGCTCGAAGTAAATCAGATAGAGATGAGGAAAAAGAACCGTAAAAGCTCAAAACATATATGAAAGGACTGCTTCCATGAAAATGATGATTATGCTATGCTAGCATCCAGAGAGCAATGAGTTGATGAACAATCAAAGCCCTAAACAGCACGTTTTATTCTACTTACCCCAAAAAGGAAAATCTCTAAACAGCATCATGTATAGCTAGACCCTTCTTTCTCTGTTAGCTTTAAACTGGAGGATGGACCGCGAATCTATCCAGAACTTTTAATGGACATTTGCATATATTCTGAGATGAGATATACAAGAAGATTTGAAAAGGCTGAAGTTTCAAGTTTGGAAAAGAAGAGGGAAGCAAAGAGACTAAAAGATCAACAAGGTTGCAATGATGGCTATGGATTTAGATCTCTTGGGTATGAAGTATATAATAAGGGCTGAATCTGGTCCCCTCCATAAACAAGTTCTACAAGCTTCCTTATCATCTGGTTTCCAACTCAAAAAGTGACTCACTCTGAAATATAATACTAAGGCAAGTACAAGTGGGCATGTCTCAAGGAAATGCGGCTACCATTGTTTTTGTTTGTAGAGTGTAAACTTAGCCTAAAACATGAGATGTGCATATGCATGAGCTTTTCAAAATGAAGTTACCCGCTAATGAACTTTGACTATGCTCTACTAGAATTGTCCTTTGCAAAAAGATTTTATCTGTATCACATTCAAAATGAGATATTATGTTTTAGCCCAATTTAAATTGAGAGGGAAAAGGTTAAGGTACATTTTGACTTTTTATCGTTGTAATGGAAAAATATTATGCAAGAGAAAAGGCTTGATAATTCTCAGAAAACTTGGATGAATTGAAATGACTAAAAAAGGGTCCTATAGCTAAAGACAAAGGAAGTATACTATGTAGTTCTCATATCAAAGGCTGAGCACCGAATGTCTTTTTTTTTTTTTAAGTAAGCTTTAGTATCTCATTTTTTTGACCTAAACTAATTTAATTAACAACTTGTGGATATCTCTTAGAAAGATATATTTTATATTGAGAATTTAATCGTTGCTATTAGATCTCAAAATTTTTAACCGGCCCCCTTACCAGTTCATTCAAGCACCTGGTGGTTTGGTTAGAGTGATGCATTTGGCAACGTGTGATAAGCCATGATTAGGGGTGTATTTGGGGAAGCTTTATGACGTGAGTTCGTTGATTTGGAATGTCATGGATAGTGATGAATAAGAGATAAGCGTGCAGGGTCTTCAGATTTGTGGGCACGTGGTCTTCTACTACAGCGGCAGCTTAACGTGGTTCAAGAAAGTCCTTTTATTTAAATTTTAAGTTCAGGCTTTTCTGGAGCATTAAAATTCAACAGCTTTCTCCATGGAAAGTTGCTTTTGTTAGTTTAGTTTGGCAAATCCTTTGGCCAGCTAGGAAAATTACAGATCGCATATGAAACAGGATGACAACTATCTCAGAAAGAATAATCCTGCTTGCATTGAACATTATGTTTGCAAGTTGAAGTTATTTTGAACAACTGAAGCATAAACTCATATTTGAAAAGCTCCTTGAAAATTCTCATGGGAAGAGTCCAAGGGCAAAGTGGTAATCTCACTTTTTGTTTTTTGGAAATCTGGTTAAGCTGTGTACAGGCCTAGTGACTTTCCTTGTCGGCTTCAAGCCCGTCTGGGGATGGGCCTCACATGAGGTTCCGTCAGGCTTCGGTGAAATTGAGCTTGGTACATTGGCCTTGGGGTAGTGACAACTCAATCGATCCAGCTCATTCTTTTTTCCGTTAACATGAGAACTTCTTGAAGAAAGAGATTCTCAGACTTCTAACACAGGACGTTAAGGTCCAAGGATCAGGCCTCTTTTCTCTTTTGTGGCGAGTTCTGGAAAGAAATTTTCTTCTTTCCCGGGGAAGAAAACAAATGGATTGGGAAAGGGAAAAAAAAAAAAACAGAGAAAAGCTTAGTGGGATGATCGAAGTGTTGGTTCTTTTTTTTTTTTTTTTGGTTTGGGATATGAATAAAGAATAGTGTTGGTTTGAGCTTTGAATCGTTTAAAAATTCGAGCATTTGAAGCATCAGAATAAAGAAAATAATTTGTTCCTTGAGCAACTCTTGGGGTTTCATCTTCCTTAGTCTTGAAGTAGGAATCTCTTCACATATTAATGATGATTAACAACATCAAAACATACGCGAAAAAGATGAAAGCAAAGGCAAATTAAACAAGGGGAAAAAAGGTGGATCGGGAATAATTTTGTGTTACTGTCCCAAATAAAGAAAAATGAAACGAAGGAGTTGCTATATGAAGGACACATAAGATTTCCCTTCTAAACCAAGTAAAGAACAGCAGTCCCATCAGAATGATAATTTTATTGGGGGGAAAAGGGGAAGAGAGAAAGCAATGCTACATAGAATTTCTTTTTATTAAGAAAAACTAAAGTTGTGGGTGGTGGGTGAATGTTGGCCTTTTATGATGTGGCTTGTGGGGCAAAACAAAAGTTGTAATAAGAGAGGACAAACCTTCAAAGTATAAAGGAAAGTATCCACACAACACAAGCTTAAGCTTGATGTTCATTAAAAAAACTAAAAGGAAATCTTAAGCTTTGGGCATTTCTTCATCACAGCATCTCCCTGGTACAACTACAAATATTGCCCCTCCGAGCCCTCTCTGCTGTATCTTCTCGCCCACCGCTACTGATTTACAATGCAAAATTCATATACTTTTAATAAAAGGCATAACTTTATCTTTTATGATTTTTAAATAGAACATTAATGAAAGTCATTGAATGAGATCCCTTGATTAATAGTATCATTAAAAGCTTTGTTAATGATAGAACATAATAATATCGTTCAATTTATATAGTTAACCCCATCTAATGAGATAAGGTGTGTTGTTGTTGTATAAGAGCTAATATTATAAATGATTAAAACTATAAAAATCGAGAAATGAAATTAAGATTTAACTACAAAAAGATCAAGATTAAAAAATATTTATACGACAAAACTTTTATTGCTATGAGTATTAAAAGAAAAGTAGATGTCTATCTTTCTTACCACTTCATCTTCATCTCCTCCCATGAAACTCTCACTTTCATGAGTGTTAATTATCATTTATTTGTGTTTATCATTTATATAACTTTTAATGTGTAAAACTATGCTTATAAATAGGGTACATTACTTGTATTAAAAGGCACAATAATTTTGAAGAAATTATCTCATTCTCTTGTCTCTACCTTTTCTCCCAATACCTTTATTTTCTAGTTGTTTAATTTTATAACATTGATAAATTTTTCAAGTAAAAAAAAAAACTCTTATAAATTTGGAAGCTCCAATGGCAAAGTTAGAACCAGAAGCTAAGATATGCAAGATAATTCAATTTAAAAATGAATAACTTTTTTAAAAATAATAAATACACTAGGATTAAAATTGTAATAATATAAGTATATTGATCATAATTCTTTTTTTAAAAAAATTATATTGAATAAATTGGTATGATCTTTTATGAAAATATACTTTTTATAATTTATCTCGATCATTAAAATATTATATATTTAATAAGTTTTTGAATATAATTATTTTTTATTTAGTCAAGAGAGTATAAAATATTAAGAATAGGACATATAAAGTGATAAAATTTACATATAATACTTATAATTTTTTTTCCAAAATGAAATGCACCCCTCACTACATTGGAGTTGGATTTCCTCCTCTACAAAGGAGGGGACATTGCAGATATAGACCATTAAATTAAATTTGATAATTTATATTTAATAATTTTTTAAAGCATAGATTTAATTCAAAAGATTTAAATTGGAGTAGAGGAGTAGAGGGAAAACGTAGTGGAGGAAAGCTGAACCCCAATGTAATGCCACCACTAACAATATATATATACATGTACATATATATATATAATGTTAAAACAATATAAAAAATTTTGGAGAACCATGACCCTTGTTAGTTCCCCTTTCCTCTACCCCTAGCACTAAAATATATCAAATTAAAATTTAAAATTTAAATTATATATTAACTAAAACAAACATGAGTAATAAATACCCTCATTATTTAATTAAGCAAGCAGTTGAGGGTTCGTGAATTTAAATTCAAACCTTTACACACACATATGTAATAATTTAGTTAGAGTTGTTAGTAATTTGAGGGAGGCATTCTATGCTATTGGGCGTCATATCCTCATCCCTTTTTTTAACAAAAAAAAAAGTATGAGCTGAAACGGTTAAAATTCATGAACTTAATATTAACTTAACTGAGTCAAATTTAAAATATTTGGAGAGTAACATAAAAGGCACGGTAATTAAGGAAGCATTAAGGGGCCCCCAAGAGGGTGGTGGAGTGGCCCACAAGTTTCCCGCAATTATTTTGGCTTGCTCTCGTGGCGGACGGTGATTGGATTATCATGCAGTTGTGCCTCATCTTGGAAATCCAGCTGTATCAACAGCATCAACTGCTCCTGAGGCCGCAAAACACCAAATCAGCGCTAGAAAGCTATAAACAAGACAGTGCTAACGGGCAGTGAGGGCCGAAATGAAATCGTGTTAGCTGACGTGTCCATCTACTGGTGAATTCTACCTCATCACATGCTCCTAATGGGCCGTAAGGGCCCAAAGACAGGCTACAGTACTTTTGTTTGGATCTTAGTGCGTGGCCCCCAAAAAAACGTGATCCAACGGCTAGTGGTGACCCATATGTCTGTCGGATCCACTTTACATCGGCGGTCCAGATGAACCGGCACTAGTCCGTTTTGTTCTTGCTTCTTGCTGGTGACAACCTCATCGTCTATATATCAACCTTCGGCTACTTTTCTCCACGCTCGTTTCTCTCTCTTGCACACGAAACTCGAGAAAATGGACCGGAAAAGTATACTGTCTCTCGCATTGATCTGCATTGTAGTCGCCGTAGTCGGAGGTCAATCTCCGGCAGCTGCGCCATCCAAGTCACCATCCACGCCGGCTGCTACGACACCCGCCGCGTCACCAGCGGAACCGCCATCGAAAACCAAATCACCAGTTCCGGCTGCTTCTCCCAAATCTGCGCCTCCTGCTTCATCTCCTAAAGCTTCATCGCCAGCTGCATCTCCATCGAAGGCTGCGGCGCCGGCTCCGGTGAGTAAAACTCCAGCATCGTCACCTCCGGCAGCGACTCCCGCGAGCTCGACGCCGCCGGCACCGGTTCCAGCGAGCTCTCCCCCTGCTCCTGTTCCAGCGAGCTCTCCTCCTGCCCCAACGCCGACAGCTCCTCCCGTGAGTTCTCCCCCGGCTCCGGCAGTGGAGGTTCCGGCGCCTGCTCCGAGCAAGTCAAAGAAGAAGGTTAAGAAGCACAATGCACCAGCACCGTCGCCGTCATTGATGAGTCCTCCTGCACCACCGACAGGAGCTCCGGGACCCAGTGAGGCTGCCTCCTCTCCTGGCCCAACCTCTTCCGAGAACGTTGAGGTACGTTCTCTCAATTTGTCCTTATCTGCTTTTTTCTTCTCGCTTTCCTTTAAAGTACGCCGGACACTACAAGGCGCAATAGATCTGGAGCATAGGCTGGGCAGTCCATCTTGTTTTAGCTCCAAAGTTTACTTGGCGCCATCAGAAGCAGTATAGTTAAGGTTTCGGAAACATGATCGGAACTTGAGAAGTTCGTCTTGTTCTCTCGTTCATGTCTGAACCTGAGTAAGCTTCTTGCTCAATCGTGGTGAATACTCGCGTATATTTAGAGCGCGTGATCCATGGCAAACGGTTTGGTTTCGTTGAGGCTAAAGATGTGGAGAATGCCTCACATGGTAATAGTGATGAAATACCCGCGAACGTCAGAAATTCACTGAGATCGTGCAGGGGTCACGCACTCGGCACTCTCGGAAAATATCAGTACATGAGTGTATTTTTAGGATTATAATTACTGGATTTATTTATTTAATTTTGTCATTGCAGAATGGAGCAGATACAATCAGGTGCTTGAAGAAGGCATTGGGATGCTTGGCAATGGCCTGGGCGAGCCTTGTTTTGATCTTCTAGGGACAGAGAGAGACTTCTACATCTGTGATAGTCTTGTATTTTTCTTCTTCTTTGCGCTGTGATCACGGGTTCACATTTAATTTATTATCATTGTTTCTCCAAACCTGGTTATTCTATCATATTACCATTATTGTTGTTTGTTCCTATTCTTACTTCTGATGCTTTGGGCTTCTTAGCCTGTGCTGTGATAATATGGCATCCTCAGAATTGGATCTTTTGTATAGTTATAAGATAATATTATCACGGGTAGAAGAAAGAAAGCTGAATTACCAGTGCATTGCTGGCCTTAGTGGGCTGCTTACCCACATAAAAAAAAAAAGAAGGGACATTGGACGGCGTTCCGTGTAACAGGATAAAGTCTATGCCCAGTCCAAATATAAAATAAAACGTCAGGTTAAAATAAAAGAATGAAAAGAATTGAAAGACCCATTGTACCCAAAAATAAAAAAAATAAAAGACCCATACTGGTTTCATGGATTAAGCATTAGTTTTTCTTTCAACTCTTGTTAAAAAATAAATAAATTAACGTTTAAATTATAAGTTTAGACATTTTAAAATTATTTTTTGTAAAATATATTTTTTATCAACTTTTGAAAGCAATATAATTTGACTTCTGATATTAATAAAAATTATCTTTAATTATAAGTTAATTAAAAAATATAAAAGGTATTCAAAAAAATTTTCTTAGTCTTTTTTTATAATTTTTTAGATAGTATGTAATTTTTAGATCAATTATTATAATTTTTAGGTTTTTTAAAATTTTTTTAATTTTTTAATTAACTAACTTAAATTAAATTTATGTTAATAACAAAAGTTATATTGTCAATTTTTTAAAGTTAAAAAGAAAATTATAAAAAGAAATAAAATTTAAGATCTTAAATGCTTTTAAGCTTATTAAAGGTTAATGTACTCGTTTATCCTATTTTAAAATAAAAATATTAGTTTAAAAGAAACATGTCATGCCCACCACTCTATATCTGTATTGTATTCCATAAAAAAAAAAAAAGAAAAATCTATGCAATATATATCCTATTCATTTTGATATATTAATATATATTAATAATTGATTCATATATATAACAAAAATTAGGTTATTTCCAAGCCATACATAGTATATTCCTATTATAAATATAGATTTTCAAAAGCTAAGAAAATTAAAGGTAATTAAATTGGAACGAGCATGGATTATTCCCTCTCCCTCTAAACCTATATATGAATTATTTTCTAAAAACAAAAGATTTTTTATAAATTATTTTACATAAAATATGAATCATTAATTTTTTTTTTCAATTTTATGTACAGGACTGCAGAAGATATTTTCTCCATCGCCATCAGAGATAGCTGGCGCTTGGCAAATGACAAAGCCACGTTCACTCCTTTTATTCGTTGCCTCTTCACTTCTTTAGACGGCTGAGGCTACCCCAAGCATAGCCTTAGGCCATAGCCTCCATTGTGAGAATCGCTTTTAAATTTGGGAAAATCGCACTAGAGGACCTTAAGGATTTTAGGATTCTGAAATTTCACCGCATAACCCTTAAAATCTACATAAAATTATATTTGATTGCCAAAAAACCATATTATAATATAATATGGCATATTCTGAAATTAACAAGCACTCATGAGTGTTTTAACAAGTTTAAAGTGACATCTTTTGATTAAAAATTGGACGAGTGTAAATATTATATTAGCAAATGGTTATTATTTTTGACAAGCCACCATATTAAATTAATAAGCACCATACGTGTTTTAACAACCACATAGTTAAAATGATGATGAGGAAGATGCCACATGCTAGAAGGTAATCTGGTCTATTTTCAATCAAATATAATTTCCTTTACATCCTTTAGGTATGTAGTGAAATTTCACATTCTTATGATCTTTTAGTGTTATTGTCAATCTCTAAGGGCGCTTTAGTGCGATTTCACTTTAAATTTTTGACATTGGTCATTCACGTGCAAGTGTGACTTGTTCAGTTCAAAGAAAGAGCACAACTTATTTAGCATTGCACGCAAGAAATTTGTAGTATATCTCAGCTTTCACCACTGCCCTTTTTCTTTTTCCTTCTCAGTAAACTGGAATATTTCACTCATTCGTTTGCTTCTTCACGTCTACACCTTTTTTTGTTTTTTTAATATCTTGTATAGCATTGAAAATCAGGGCATTCATCATTAATCCTCAAATCAATACTTGAATGACCTGTCCAAATTTTAATATATTATAGGGAGAATCGCACATAGTGCCGCTAGAGCTTTTAAGTGAAAATATATTTTAATAAAAAAAATATATTTACCGTCCCTTTATAAATTCATAATATAATGTTCATAAATTCTCAACATAATATTTTATATTGTACAATTGGTTTAATAGAAATAATTTAACTTGAAATGAACAAGTTGCATAAGAGAAATGAACAACAGAATATCTATAAATGTACAACACAATGTTCATCAAATTCTCAATATGATGTTATGAAATTAATAACTAAATGTCTAAAGGAAAATTTTGAAGGAGTTTCTTTATCCCAAAATATAAGACACTTTGGATAGATTAAGGTTTCATTAAATACATCAATTTTAATATTATTTTTTCTCTTTATATAATTAAATTCTATTTATTCTCTTTTTAATATATTAAATAATAAGTATTTTTAAAAGTTTATATTTTTATTTTAAAAAATAAAATTGTTAAGTGCAGTTAATAAAATTTATTGATATATAAAATTTTATTTAAAAATATTTTATAATTTGAGATGAAAGGAGTATTTGATTTGATTGTTAAAAGCATTATTAGAGAAATGAGATGAAAAGGAAAGGAATAACTATGAATCGCGTTTGGTCAGTGAAGGAAGACAGATATTTGTACTTGTGCATTTGCGACGAGGAGCTTTATGAGGACGTATTTGCCCTTTATGTCCTTCCACTTTGAGCTCCATGAGAAGCTCAATAAGAAACGACCACCATGCATTTTGGTGCATTCTTCAATCTTTCATTAGTTTTTCTCCCCCTCAGATTCCTAATAACTTGTCCAATTTACAATAAAATATTTCCTCGTATCCATAATGTAAAATATCGATAACAAATTCACGGTTATAAAAAAAAATTAGTTAAAGTTGTACTCTTTTTTAAAAAAAATTAATCTTTTTAATTGTACCTTAATTAAATTATTATACAATTACCTAAATAATAAAAAATCAAAAGTTTAATCGATCATTTCTTAAAGCGGTAATAAATAAAATAGAGATGTAGTTAAAAAAATTTATAAACACTACTCAGTGGATTATATTTTGGACCAAAACCAGAGAGTAACTAATAACCACCAATGTACTTTCTGCTTCTTTTTATCCTATCAAATTCAAGGACTAACGACGAAGGTGATCGGTTATGAATGACTGAGTGCAAAGCAGAGTGTCGGACTCGGACAGAGAAGCACGGCGAAGCGAGTCTTTTGTGGGAGTGACAAGGGTATTAATGTCATTTCCCAATAAACTTATATGAAACTTTTGTGGAAACCTACCATGCTTGGATAGACAGTACAGTACACAACCTTGCAGGGTAACTTTGATTTTTGATAAAATATCTGATAACTTCATAGAATCGTTAGGCCATTTCCATATGTCTCCTTAGACTAGCTCATGAGAAAAAAAAAAAAATTCACCAAATCGAAGTGATGTTTGTTTCATGTTTAATTTATAAAAATCACTTAAAGAAAAAGAGCTTAAACCACCTATCTTTGGTAGACTCATTCTATCCCTGAGGATCTCCGATCTCCAAGAAATTCTTAGTAAACAAAGGTCTGCACTCTGTAGACTTTAATACAGAATAAGAACAGAGAAACAAGCCGAGCAAGAAAAAACTAAGCCAAGAAAGAGACGGCTCAATATAAATGCAAACCTACAACAAAAAGAAATTGTACTTTATTCTTATGCTGCCAATATTTGATTCACTTGTATGTTACAATATTCACAAACAGAATCGTGTTCACAGATGATACAATATCAGAAGATTCTTTCTGTATCAATAGCAGGGTTTAATGATGGCTACCAGAAATCCTGGGAACTGCAGTTTCTCTGAAAAATCTTGATCTGATGAATGGCTATGCTTCAATGAACTGTTCTTGATTTAGAAGTTGAACGTGAGAATGGCACTGTCCAGGCAAAACATCAAGAACATAAATATAGCTCACAAAGGCTGGAGTTCCTGCTCTGGAACAGCCTCATCAACAGGCTTGTATGAGTTCAAGGTTTGCTGTCTGCTTTTCCAAATCAAGAACATTGCAGAAGCTAATAATCCAAGAAGCAATGCAAGCATAGCAGCTAAAGCCAGTACCATATAGTATTGTTGCCACCAAGTCCTGGATCATTTTTAGGTAAATATGAAAATATCAGAAGTTACTTTTGACAGGCATTGACCTATATTCAGTAAAGTAGGTAGACAAACATGATGGTAAATTATCAACAAATTCTGTAACTGCGATAAGTAAATGGAGAAATAACAATAGTTAGCAGTTGTAAATATATGGTTAAAGGTTAAACAGAATAAAGGCTTCCATCATCAATTTTATTCCATAAGTCTCAACATATCTCTTATCTCACTCAAATATTTCTTGGACCAAGTAAAAAAATTAAGTACATTGATATTTCCCTCTAATTAAACTCCATTTTATCTCCCAAGTATCTACAAGTCATGACACAAACACAAAATCTGAAATATAAAGACCAGATACCAGATAGGGCATGGACAAATATATCAGAAAATATGCATTCATGTATCTATATATTTATATGCACGTTTAATAATAATGAAAATAACGGACATTTAAAAGTTCCAACACGTATTAGAACATTTTGAAAATACACAAGTTTCAAATATTAAGAATTTTATAATTCAAATTGCTAAGTCTTAAGTGTGGGGGCGTCGATCAAGATTCACAACACATCAAACAGGGACATGGCTACTTTCTTGAACTGTTCAGTGCTTCATGGCTCCACCACCATCTCCACTACTTTTTTACATAATTACCGCTACGATCTCATGTTTTATGCTCTTTCCAAAGACAATTATTCAAACCCAATATAAAACTTGGCTATTAATAAAGAAACCTAAAAATTCTAAGTGGCATGTTACAATATCAGGTTCAGCAGAGCAAACATTCTGCAACGCATCAATCACAGCATCAGATTAACAATCAGACGTGCAAAGGAACACATAACGTAGGAAGCCTGGAAAATTTGGTTGCATGAGTTTCTTAAACTTACTATCAGGCAAAATTAGGCTTCAACCAGCCTGGATGGGTGACTTGAATCACCTCAGTATTACAAGCACCATAAATGAAGCGGGAAAGAAAGAGGAAAATAATTTTCCAGCTAATGCGTTTTAACAAAAGGTTAAAGAACAAAAATGCCCCTAATGTTTTTTGGAAAGAGCACTGGGTATCCTTACTTTTTATTTGGAGCAATTTTACCTCAAGTTTAAAAATCAGAGCAATTTTGCCCCACCATTAACCTAACTAACTGTTGACCGTTAAATTTTATTTTTGACTAACAAATTTACACATGTAGCCTTTTCCTTCCTCTTGCTACCTATTCTCTCTCTTAATCTTCATCCTCAGGCTCCAAATCAGAAAACCCAGAGAGATCAACGATGATGAACATCCTCCTCACTACTCTCTCCTCTTTCTCCCAAGATCAACTATCATCATCATCAATAAGAAGAAAAGTCCCTCCTGGTGTCGAAGCTGAACCACAAAAAATCCCACAAAAAAAAAGAAATGGTGGCGAACTGATGATAAAAAATCCCAGCTAGAAAAATCGGAAAGACCAATATAACTAAGGAAATTAGCTTCTCAACCACGAAAAAAAGAAGCCAGATTTTTGGACCATTGTGAGTAAGAGAAACATCAGTATCAGTATTACCTTCGAGAAAGAGCACTGATTTTGGATCCAGTGGATTGATTTGCAGGGAAAATATATTATAAATAACACAAATGAGCTGAGCAATTTTATTTTAACAATTACTCTCCAGGATTGAAGAGCAGAGAATGTAGGAGATGATGCTGGAGGATGGGAAATGAGGTGGGAGACAGCAGAGTTGAGAGCATCCATAGCCTGCTCGACTTTGAGGCAAAATAAGACAAGGAGGAGAAGTAAAAATGGTCACAAAAATTAGACAAATGTGATTCTCAATTTCTCACACTCCCTCGTGCTTAAATCTATTATCTAAAACACAACCATCTTCACCGATGGTTTTTGTGTTGCTTGTCTCAGTCACCATGGTGGTTTTAGCTCCCTGTCTCCTTCTCTGGTTTCTCAAAGCTGTCATGATTGTCGACCCCAATCTTGCTGATTCCTTCTCCAAGAAATGATGACTTGGAGCAAACAGGGGTGGCCAAGAATGTGGGATTCTCGTCTCCGACCATAATGACCAGAAAGTTTCCAGTAAGAGAAAGAGGAGGAGGTGCTGCAGTGGCAGCAGCAACCTGAAACAGCAAGGGAGATGGAAAGGGATGAAGATGAAGAAGACGACAAGTGAGATCTTAGGAGGAAGAGGAGGTGGGCGAGTGGACGAGAGAGGGCAAGATGAGAAGTCAGTCTTTTTTGGTCAAAATGTAACATTTAATGGTCAAAGTTTGTAGAGATTAACAGCAAGGTAAAATTACTCCATTTTTTAAAGTTTTAAGGTAAAATTGCTCCAACTAAAAAGTAAGGCCACCCCATGCTCCTTTCAGAAAACTTCCAGGACATTTTTACCCCCTTAACCCTTTAAAAAAACATAAAATAAAATGCTACCGTTTTGATGGAGCCTCAGCGTTCCAATCAACCAATTTATAACTTCCAAAGGTGCTAGGGAGTTGCAAGTGGTGTTTAGTTAGCCGAGCAATCATTCTCTGTCACATAAAAAGTCAGAATTAAATGGGCATTCTTCAGAAAAATGCAAATGCACATTCATCACCTCACCATTGCAGTTGTGCTAGACATGTAATCAGCAGATGAGCCTGGCGTTATAGCCCAACTAGAGAGGGAACCATTCCCAACAGAAGTAAAATTCATCAAGAGAACCTGTGCAAATCCATCCAAGAAAGTTATTATTCTTAAAATAACCATGCAGATCAATCTGAAAGGTTAACTATTATTTTTTGGTATACACTGGACAGGAGTTGCCCCAAGATGAATCAAGGCAACCTACCCAGCTCCCCCACCCACCCACCTTAACAATAAAAGGACTGAAAATTTATATTGTTGATTAAATAGCAGGTTGGAGAAGCAACTGTGTAAACCATTTTCTAACCTGTGAAGTATTAACATCCAACTCATGAGCTATGAGTTCAGTCAGTTCTGTAATATGAGGCATCACATCTGAGTAGCTAGTGTTAAATGAAATAACAAAAGTTACTCGTGCAATTTGGAGCCCACCTGTGCATTAGGGTAATAAAACACATCAGGAAGCATAAAACTTGCAATGCGATGAAACTAGTTTCTGAAAAAAAAAAAATTCCACAGAAAACTAAGTTTATAACAAATGAAGCATGCATATTGCAACATCTCATCCTTGTTAAAATATTTGTCTCAATACATAGCTAAATTTATACTGGAGGTCAGTAATTTCTAATACTTAGATGTAAGTCATGATGTGATGTCGATGGGGCAGCAACAGGAGGTTCTGATGCTTCAGTTCTATTTGTTCCTTCCAAATTTGGGGGCATTGGTGGTGGGGCGCCAGATACAAGTGATCTTTCCCATAACTCAGAACAATTAGTTTTCCAGAAACCAATTTTTGTATGCTCACGATCATACATTACAAGAATGTTACGGACAATGATACCTGGAGCAATAAGAAATATTAATAGGATTGATAAACTAATAGAGCCATCTGGTGCATGGAACACTAGTTATGGGAAGGGAAAGGGAGTTAAAAAAAAAAAGACCTTTCTGCCTCTAGTTATAAAAAGAAGTAATAAAAAGGGGCATACACTAGTGAATAATGATCACAAGGATATGAAAAACATAATGTCTTGTTTTTGTACGCTAGAAATGGACTCCCATTCCAAATGGATACCAAACTGGCCACAGGTATCGCAGCAACTTAAGCTAGCTATCTAACATAACAAGAAATACCAATTTTTCACTTGAGGGTAAAGCATGAAATGGCAAAAGGATGCGCAAGTAAAAAAAAAAAAATACCTCCTAAAAGAGTAGTCGGATCCTTTCCATTCTTAAAGATCCCAAGACAGTAAGCTCCTCGCATTTTTGAATGCTTAACAAACAACAGCAACATGAAATGTATCAGCCAGAAACTATTCAATAAACCATAGCAAGAGACTTTAAATTCAGTTAAAGAAAATAATGATCTTTATAGATAACACACCCGGAACAGGTAATTTTCAGGTGACAGTGACAATTTATCACCATTTCCAAATACCATGTCAACTGCAGGAAAGCTTTTGGAGAGTTGAGAGACAGCACTGAAATACAATTAGATTTAAAATGTCAGTCAAACTACAACAGTGGAGTGTAGGTTCACTCTTTAATATAAATATAGACATACTTTCCAGCACCAGAAAAACATATATCATGATAATTTGGATCAGGGCCATTGATTTGCTTTAAAGTATGAAGTTCTTTCTTAATCTGCAAACAGAAAAACACATGATCAGAATCATCGGCACTATGACCTTGACATGAAGAAACAAGTTAGGACAACCTCTCAGAAAAGAAATACAGAAAATCTTAATTTGCGAGAACCAGCGAAAAGAAAATATATCAAAGCTCTCTGGAAGTGAAAGATACCAAGAACTGAAGGTTTCAAGCACATAATTTTATATTTATCTTTGGCAGAAAATTACATATTTTAGAAGAAGCAAAACTATTTTTTGGCCAATAGAAATAGAATTAATTCTAAACAAGTCATTTTACACAAATTTGGTAAGCAGAAATCCATTATCATTGTGATACATATTTGACTACATCTGCACACCACTAGACCTTTTTAATCATATTTGATAGTTAATCCAACTATTGCAATGCTTGCTGATATGGAATTCATTGAAGAATATCTAAGCCCAAGATAATGAAGAAGCACAAACGGGAGCATCATCAAAGTATTTAGAAATTGTAGAGTGCTTAAATATCCTTAGGCAGCATGACATCAAAATCCAATCCAAATTTTCAGAACAACTATCTAAAATATTACCAGATATTCGTTCAGTTTTACATGCAATGGATTTTATTATTATGTTGAAAATTTATAAGCAATGTACCAATGCATTACAGGTGACAGAACTTGCCAAACATATTTGGAGAACAATTCAAGGTATATATATTCTCCAACTACATTTGCCACTTAGCAAGGCTACCATCATTATAGCTACATTATGTCAAGCATAATATTTGTACTACAGACATGAATTGCCACCACTAAAATGAAGGTCACAATGGGGAAAACGATTTAAAATGTATAGAAAACATAAGGTGAATCTCAGAATGCGACATGCAACAACTATTTATAATAATGCTCTGACAGACTTACAGCATCTTTAAATGCATGAAATGCTGCTTCTGGTAGGTATGCATAAGTTGTACCACTATCCAAGACAGTTCCATGCTTTCCATCAAAAACTGATGGTTTTAGAGGCAATCGCTTTCCCGCAACATGTATCTCCTTCAAATCAATATTGTAATATGGACTGTTGCCATCCCGAAACTAGAGTAAATGTGTGAGATCAATCAAATGCATTTCTCATGAAAATGCATGACATCTCATATCCATATGGAAAGAAACATAATAGACATACCTGCGCCCAGGATCAGAATATGCATAAACCATGCCTGATGGGGGGGATATGCCACCAAGAACCATTGCACCCCCACCAATATCCATTCCACCATAACATAATGAGAAAGAATCACCAATTACATTTTTCTCAACCAGCTGATCAACAATACTGAGATCCCCACGGCCCAAACCGATGATGCCATCAGCATGCTGACTATAAAGATCACCAGTCTCAGCATTTTCACAGCCAAAACAGCACGTTGGGGGGTAAGCTCACTCTGATTTCCAAAAGCTATGACATCCTTGCCAAGGACACCACTGCTAGTGCTCATTTCAGCATACTGTCTCTCATACACACACTGCATCCTGTCATTGTCACAGTTGCAATTTGATGAGCATTTGAGAGGTTCATAGGTGCTTGACAAGTCCGGCTGGAATTTTGGATCCTGATAAAACGGAACAGGTAAAAACATATTTAAACTACTTAAAATAAATTAAATGGGAAATGCAAGCAAAGGTACAAGAAGGGCCTAATAAAGTCATCTCTTGCAACTTTGTTTTAAAATGAATCTAATGAATAATCATATTCAAGATCACACTGGAACATGAGAGGCTTGATTAGTCCATTACACCAATTCGAGGGTGTGCTTTGCATGAGTAAAATGGGAAGGAAGAAAAGGTGAAAATGCATCTACAGTTATACTATTGTTTCTAATCACCCCCTAAATTTCAATCATCCAATTTCCACCTTCCCATTTTCACTCCTGTAAAGCACACAGTGCGCACAATGGCAGACAAAAGCTAAATTATCCTATAATTTCCTTAGACGGGCTATCATCATAAGCATGAGTCATGATATCTGTCCACAACTCAATAGCATCTCTTCAGTCAATGTTGATATATACTCGAGAGACCCGCGTTCACTTGTGCCAGATACTCAAAGCTAGAAATTTTACGTCAGCTTATAAAAATTAATATACAATGATGAATACACACAGTAAAGTAACAAGATCTTGAGATTCTACTTTTATGGTCCAAAAAAAAAGGTTTATACTTTCATTACGTATATTGTTTTTTTATTCGATATGGCCATGTTGTATTGGAAAATGCCGCCTTTCCCCTCCAAAAAGGTTTGCAGGAATACTGTTAAGTATTCACCTGAACAAAGCTGGTGAACCAAATTAAAATTATACATGAACTAAATGTAAGTGTAGAGAATTTAACCTGGTGCCTGCCACAATGTTCGCAAGTAGAGCAAGGGACATACGTCACAGTACTCCCCGTATCAACAATAAGAGCAAACCTCTGCGGAGGAGTCCCGATCCAAAGTCTCGTAGTATAGTACCTACACCATCGAATTCCCAATAAGATTGACAGAAACCGTTCATGTAGGGAGGGGTTCGTATTGAGCAAAAATATTTACCCATGGAGAAGGAGATCGTCATAAAGCCTCATGCGAGCATTTGAATGGCGCTGCGACTCGGCAGATCTCTGGAGTTTGCGATGGGGATTGATGGCGGATACGGAGGAATCAGGATCAGAGCGATAGAGCGGCAATATCATGGCAGGCCGAGAGCCTTGGTGGCGATTCTGTGAGAGTAAAATGTCACCGGCATCGCCGGAGACGGCGAGCGCGATCCAAGGACCGAACTCGGAAAGGTACAGGAATAAGCAGGCGGCGGATACGAGCTGAGTCCATTCTCGTAACATGAGTCACTGGTTCGGTCTGGCCCAACGTAATCTAATCCAACCGAGCGAAGCTCCTTACAGTAACGTAGATCAGAACAAAAAAGGAAGAGAGAATTTGATAAGATGATAATGGAAGATTCAGAAACTATGTTTCGTTAACACAGCGAAGGTGGGAACAGGAGGAGGGAAGTCAAGTCAGCGGGTGCTTAATGGATGAAGTGTTGACGACGATAACTCATTTTATTTCTTTATCATTTTTTTTTTCGTCGGGGGTAAAAAAAAAGACCAACGACGGAAACAACGAACGAAAACAGACAACACGAAACGAGAATGAAATGAAATTTCCGATATGAGGACACTTTACCTGAAAATTAAGCTAAACAATCTCAAGAAAAGAAATAAGTTGAATTGCTGCTTGACAGTAAGTAAAAGAAAGAGGCTATCAAATAAATGCCAGAAGGAAAAAAGGAAAGGAAAGGAAAGGTAGTTGGAGTAGAGAATGGACAAACATGCGTTTTAGGTTTCAAAATTCCATAATATGTCAGGATAATTCCCTCAGCAATTTAATTTTATTCAAAATTGTAGGCGTCGAATCATAATTTACAAAGACATTCTTCATATTTTACTTCCCCTCGCCCTCGGTTTTGTGTAAACCTATGTGATGTGTTGGAAACTTGAACTTTATCTTCTCAGCCCCTTTTAATTAGAAAAGAAAAATCAGCATTGTTAGGCAAGTTCCTTTGAGGGAGAATTTCAACTTAGATTAGAGAAATCTGACTTAATTACTAGTTAGTTTCAAAAAAAATCTGAAACCTAAATTTAGTTCAAGAGGATTGAAATAAAAATAATTTTAATGGTTAAAAAATTAAAATATCTTTCACTTATTATTTTTGTTCGAAATACAAAATTATTAATTGTTAATTTTTTTACTTCACTTATTAATTTATCAATATAAATTATAAATTACATTACTTGAACTATTAATAATTATATAAGACTGGAATATCAGTTATTCAATCACAATCAACAGCATCAGTTATTAGATTATTAATTTTACTTGTTAATTTACTAACATCAGTTGTAAATTATTAATAAGTATTGTAATTTACAATTGATGTTATTAATAAATTAATAAATAAAGCTGAAAATTAACAATTAATATTGCTGCTGATAAAATGATGTAATTTATAATTTATATTAATAAATTAACAAATAAAATAAAAAATTAATTATTAATGATTTTACATCTTGGATGAAATTAACAAGTGAAGAAAACTTTAATTTTTTTATCATTAAGATTATTTTTACTTCAATCCTCCTAAATTAAACTGAAATTTTAGATTTTTTTTTTGATCCACTTATAATTAAGTCACATCTTTGATCTTTAGTTAAAATTCTCCTTTTTTTTAATTATCCTGTTTAATAAACTCTCTTCAATTGATATTATAAAGAATTGTTACCTATAGATCTCTTCCTATCCTTTAACAAGACATTTCCAATTGCCTTACTAAAATTAAAAAAAATATTAATTTGAAACTGTAATAAATTTTTAATTTTACTCTTACTTAAATGAAAAAATTTTAAACTTACATTACATTACTCTCACAGTTAATTTTAAATAAGAGTAACAATGAAAAAACATAATTACTACGCAATAGTATGCCTTGTATTAAAGACAAAAACTTCTATGAGGTGTCATATAATAGGGGGCCGGATGAAATATTTTACATGCATAAAGAAGGTTGATTAAATATGAAAAAAATTATAATTTTCCATTAATTTAAAAAAAGATGATAGTTTCATTATTTATAAAGGATTTTGTGTTAAAGAATATGAGGCGAAGTCTCATAATTAGGACATACTAAATCACATTATAAGACGTTTGCAATAATTTTACAGTTATAAAAAAAAAGTTAATTAAAACTTTAATCTGTTAAAAAAATCTTACATTTTTTCTAATTATATCTTCATTAAATATTCTAATTATAACCCAAAAGAGTTAGTTACACATTATTTTTATATTTACCTTTATTTAATATGGTATTTTAATGAGAAAATCTTATTAATTACACCCATTAATTAAGAAAATTTTTGAAAAATCATCACTAATTGCATATTGAAAGACCAAAATATCTTATATTTTTAAACATATTATCATATAAAAATGCGTTATATTTTTAAACGGTGAGAGGGTAATTAGAAAAATAATGATAAAAAATATTTAGTGTATATTTAGATTGAAAAATTTACAACTGATGTTTGAAATTAGCTGAGATTAGCAAATTAAAATTAAAAAAAATATATGTGATTTTAAAATAATTTATGTTTGGATTTTTTTTTCTCAAAAGTCAATTTAACAAATTGAAATTTGTTTCAATGATTTGATTTAAAAGATAGTTGAAATATATAATGACAAAAATAAATATGAATTTTATTGTATATATTTTTGTGATTAATTTGATATTTTTTAAAAAAAATATTAAATTTAAAATTATAATTTTTTTGAAAAAAGTAGATTAAAAATAAAAAATCTTCTTATCCTTCTAGTTCCCTATTTCCTCATCATCCTCATCTTGCCTCGGATCCTCACCTAGCATTTCTCTTCTCTTTCTCCATCGACTTTTATTTCTCTGTATATTCACTCAAGTTTTATTCCTTTCTATTCACTGGGCTTGTCTAAGATTTTTTTTTTTTTTTTCTCTTTTATGAAGAATGAGTTTGTAATTGGTTTTTTGAAACAATCACTCTCCATTTTTAGCATTGTCACTGCACCCAAGTTGTTTGCATCTGATCCCAACCAAGGAGTGCTAGAGAGGATATTAAGTGGATTCTCAAAAGATGAAGAAGCTGTGATTCTTTGAGTGGGTTGAGTGTTTGAGTGGTGAGCGAGTCCAGCGAAGAGCTATATATGTGAAGGAAGAGAGAGGAAGGTAACGTGTGAAAGAAACAAAAAATTCACAGAAGGCGAAGGTGGTGAAGATAAACAAAAGAGAGAAAAAAATTGACAGCTTGTTGGAATGAAAGCTGCCTTTGATTACTTTAGAATGAACGGTCATTTGAGTCCCACCAGGCCACCGCTTGTTTAGTTTTTTTTTTTTTTATCTAAACAAGATGTTAATGAGTTTTTTACCCATTCCAACCTCAATCAATTAAGAGGTAAACTAAACATATCCTTAATGCTCTATGTTTTTGATTGGGTAAGATTAGAGGTGTTTACAAGATGGGGCTAGAATGAAAAATAATTGGAATTGGATTTTTGTCTCTCGTTCTATCTTGTCATAAAAATCGTTCCATCCCATTAGAAATCGAAATAAAATCAAGATGAGTTTGGGACGTTCTGCCATCTAGATAAAGTAGACAATGTGAGAGAAATGCCTGAATAATAACATTTATTAATTAAAATTTTAAATTACATGACATAGTAAGGTTAAAATCAAAACAATATGAGCACATAAATCATAATAATTATTGAATTATATCAATCATAACTACAAGTGTACAACTTAAAGTCAAGTATGTATGAGACACAATACCTTATAATAGCAATTACGAGTAATTTCTAGACTACAAAAGCAACAAAAATAGACAAGTCGGATACAACATCAAGTCATTGTTCTTCTTTCTTAGTTGAATATGTTAAGCTAGTAACTCTTCTGAAAATAATACAAAAAATACAATATAAATAAAAGTTATTAAATAGGTAGATATAAAAATAAATTGTATTAATATGGTTAATATATTGTAAAAAAATAAGGATGTTATCTTGTACTGCTTACTTTGTGCCATTAAAATTATTAATGGAAAAAATTTAGTTTTAAATAAGAATAACACAAATTAAAATTATAATTAATATAAATATAAATTATATTAATATAATTGATATATTTAATGTATATTTTTAAAATAAAAAATAATATATATTTATATAATATTCAAAACGGGACAAGATGGGACGGGGCAATCCTATGTCTCGTCCTCTCCTGAATCCCTTTCTCATCTCATCTCGTAAAATTTCATCCCGATTGTTTTTAAGTCAGGACGAGACTCGTCCCGATATGATCAAGATTGAAATTTGACTAATCAAAATAGATATAAATTAAACACCCTTAGGTAAGATTTATGTGGCCCAAATAAAGTATATAACAATAAATTAGGATATATCTAAAGCGATGATATGAGAGATGTTTCGGATGAAATTTTAGTTTTAAATTGTAAGTTGACGCATAAAGCAAGAAATATTACACACAAATACATTAATATTATAGTTAAATTGGACAATTTTCACATGGAAAAACAACCATTGCAAAAACTAAAAAAATACTATAGGGATATAAATAATACTTGTATGATTTATAACCCTCTATCAAAATAGATCAAAAGTCGGTCCAAATATCTTCATCCACATTTAATCAGCAAGAAATATCTTTCTCATAACTAAAACATGTCGAAATGTCAAAGTTCACTTGCCATAAAACACATCCGCAAGAAAATGACTCCAAGTTCACTTGCACCAATGTCAAGAGTCTATACTAAGTAGACACGTGTGGCTGTGGAAACTGCCAACCCTTTCTAATAACACTTGGTAACATGCCAACTTTGACTTCTCAACCTTTTTTAATAAAATCATGAGTTAAGATTAACCCGACCTTATAAAATTTGCTTTTAAAAAGGTAGGATATAAAAAAATTAAATTCAAAATGCCCAAAAATACTTTAGAATTATATTTTTTGAAGCTCTACCTTAACCCTTCAGGTTAAAAGGCTGGCCTTACTAGCCTCAACCATAGTATTTTTTTTAAAAAATAAATACTTAATAAATATTTTTATAATAAAAAACTATTAGATATAAAATTAAGTTTAGAAAAATATATTTAAGTAAATCCACAACAAATCTATAATAACATCATCCAAGTATCATTATCCAATTACAAGGCTTGAGTATTGATTCATCTAAATAATTCTCTAGTTTAGACTTTACACTTATCCTAAAAAAAATCATTTATACTTGTATAATCATCTTGAAAATCCTGCATTATAATTGCAAAGGTTTAAAAAATATACTCAAATATTAATAAAGTAAATCAAGATTAAAATAACAAACTTAATTGAAAAACTATTTAAAACGTGCATCAAATGTCTCATCAAAAGTTATTATTGTTATTTTTGAAACACTTAAGTATGAGAAGCATGATAAGTTGTAACATTTGAAATTCCAAAACTTGATCCATCTCCAACATTAGCAAATGATTTTATTATAATTATGATGTTAGGAATAACAACAACAACAAGTCTTTATCCCACTAGGTGGGGTCGGCTACATGGATTGCAAGACGCCATTGTGTTCTATCATTTATTAAACTTTTAAAAATATTATTAATTAAGAGATCACGTTCAACAACTTCCAAGAGTGTTCTCTTAGGCCTTCCTCTACCTCTCTTAATCGGACTCAAAGTTATATGTTCCACTCTTCTCACTGGTGCCTCCCTTGGTCTTCTTTGTACATGCCCAAACCATCTCAACCGATTTTCTACCATTTTTTCCTCAATAGGTGCCACCCTCACTTTTTCACGTATGTGCTCATTTCGAATTTTATCTTTACGTGTATGTCCGCACATCCATCGTAACATTCTCATCTCTACTACTCCAACTTTATGCTCTTGCTGTCCCGTTAGAGCCCAGCATTCACTACTATATAACATTGCCGGTCTGATAGCAGTACGATAAAACTTTCCTTTAAGTTTATTAGGCACCTTACGGTCACAAATAACTCCTTTAACTTTTCTCCAATTAAACCACCCAGCTTGAATTCTATGTGAAATATCTCCACTGATTTCGCCATCATTTTGAATAATGGCTCCCAAATATCTAAACTTTTCCACTTGAGGTATAATTTGATCTCCCAATTTCACTTCCAAATTATTTTCGAATAGTCCTTTATCAAATTTACAATATAAATATTCCGTCTTACTTCTACTCAGACGAAAACCTTTCGACTCCAATGTCCTCCTCCATAACTCAAGTTTGCAATTAACCTCTTCTCTTGTCTCTGCTATAAGAACTATATCATCCGCAAAGAGCATACATTTCGGGATTTCCTCTTGAATATGTTCCGTCAAAACATTTAAAATCAAGTTGAACAAATAAGGACTCAGAGATGATCCCTGATGTAGTCCAATCTTTATAGGAAAATCCTTTGTTTGACCACTAGGCGTTCTTATACTAGTTTTTACCCCCTTATACATATCTTGTATGGCTTTAATATAAGCAATCCGTACTCCCTTTTTTTCCAACGCTTTCCAAAGCACTTTTCTTGGTATACGGTCATAAGCTTTTTCCAAATCAATAAAAACCATGTGTAGATCTTTATCTTTACAACGATACTTTTCCATTAATCCCCTTAGTAGATAAATCGCCTCTGTAGTTGATCTACCTGGCATAAAACCAAATTGATTCTCAGAAATACTTGTCTCCAATCTCAACCTGTGCTCAATTACTTTCTCCCACAATTTCATTGTGTGGCTTATGAGTTTAATCCCTCTATAGTTAGTACAATTCTGAATATCTCCTTTATTTTTATAAATAGGAATTAATGTACTTTTCCTCCACTCATCAGGCATTTTCTTGGACCGTAAAATCACATTAAATAACTTAGTTAACCATCTCACCCCTTCTTCACCTAAACATTTCCACGCTTCGATAGATATACAATCAGGTCCGTTAGCTCTACCATTTGCCATTTTTTTAAGAGCTTCCTTTACCTCCTTATCACGTATTTTTCGATAGAATGACAAATTTTATTCTCCTTCACCAGTTACTAAATCCTCCAAGTTACTAGATGAATCCTCTCCATCATTGAAAAGTTTAGAAAAATAAGTCTCCCATCTATTTTTAATTTCATCATCTGTAACTAAAATTCTTCCCTCTTCATCCTTAATACACCTTACCTATTCTAGATCTCTTGATTTTCTTTCCCTACTCTTGGCAATCTTATAAATATTTTGCTCTCCTTCCTTCGTCTCAAGGTTCTTATAAAATTCTTCAAAAGCTTTAGAACGAGCTTCACCCACAGCTCTCTTAGTTTCCTTCTTAGCCATACGGTACCTCTCCCAATTTTCCTCATTGTTACACAAATGTATGGCTTTAAAACAGTTCTTCTTATACTTGATTTTCTCCTGTACACTATTATTCCACCACCAAGACTCCTTATCTCTCGGACCAGAACCTTTCGATTCTCCCAAAACTACTTTTGCAACCTCCCATATCTTTTTAGTCATATCCTCCTATATAATGTTAGCACTTCCCTGAGAATCCCAAATTCCTTTATCCAAAAGATTTCTCTTGAAAATATCTTGCTTCTCACCTTTTAATTGCCACCACCTAATCCTTGGTGTTACTACTTGTCGACGTTTTTGGATTTTACTCATAATACACACATCAAGGACTAGGACCCTATGTTGTGTCGTTACAGCATCTCCAGGGATCACCTTACAATTTTTACAAAGTTTTCTATCTGTGTTCCTAACCAAAAGAAAATCAATCTGCGACCTTGAGGCTCCACTTTTGTAGGTGATGAGATGCTCATCTCTCTTCTTAAAACAAGTGTTGGCAATCTTAAAATCATACGCCAATGAGAAATCAAGAAGAGTTTGCCCTTCATTGTTTAGCTCTCCAAAACCAAAACCACCATGCACCCTCGCATACTGACCAGCTTCCCTCCCGACATGCCCATTAAAGTCTCCTCCAATAAAAATCTTTTCACTCTGTGGTATGTGTCGAATCAACCCCTCCAGATCCTCCCAAAATAATTCCTTAAGATTGGCTTCTGTCCCGACTTGCGACGCATAAGCGCTAACAATATTAACAGTCTCACGTCCAATTATCATTTTTAAAGAAATAATTCTGTCTCCAATTCTGCTAACTTCTACAACGTTCTTCTTCCACTCCTTATCTATAATGATCCCTACTCCATTGCGTGCACTTACTTTTCCTGTATACCAAAGTTTGAAACCTTGAATATCCTTAGCTTCTTCTCCACGCCATTTTGTTTCTTGCAAGCAAAGGATATTGATTTTCCTTTGAATCATAACCCCTACAACCTCTACAGATTTACAATTTAATGTCCCAACATTCCAAGTACCAAATCTAATTTTGCTCTTATGATGTTAGGAATGATTTAGTCAAATAGATCGTGGTCAAGTATTTCATTGACATTATATTTATTGCAAAATAAAGTGATTTCAAACAAAATAATTGTATTTTGTATGCATATGACAAAATGGAAAGCTCACATATATTTTAAAACCAGGCATCTGAAATATAGCACAGATTTATTTGAATAAACAAGATCAACAAAAACGTACATACTATACTTTTATAGTTCTTGTACAATTCCTCCATTCCAGCAACAAAATTAAAAGGTAAAGATCTTACTTATGCTTCTTTCCTAATTTTCAACAAAAGTTGTACAAAAATACAAGAAACATTTAGCAGTAAAATAACTTTTTAGGATTTGATGTAAAAACTAGAAAATAAGAGTACAATAACAACTGAAATTTTACATAGACTACGCCTCAAAGTGCTAAATTTTATAAGTGGCTATATTTAATAATCAAACCATTCTTCTAATGTATAAACAATATATTAGAAGATTTTTTAATTCCTGAACCATTACCTTGAACTTCATATTGTAAATCAAATAATATTTTTTCAACACAATTTGATAAATTGTGTCAACTAAAGCAATTTCCATTGTACGATTTGCTTTTAGTTTTGCTTCAGACAATAAAATCATATGACAATTATATCAAAAATAGATGATTTACAATTATATTAGAAATAGATGGTTTACAATTATATCATGATTGTTGAACCAATTAAGAACCAGAATCAAAACCATATGAAGGCTAATCAGCAACAAAGAATAATGCTATCAAAAAAGTGGCCAATAACTACACAATAATATTTATAAAATTGTGAAACTATGAAGCAAGAAAGTTATATCAAGATCTCAAAAATAGATGACCAAACAACAAAATGAGTTGAAAAAAGAAGAATCAAAAATACTTGCCAAATGTTCTTTACATAACTAAGAAAAGGTCAATTGTTTTAAAGCCTCAATATATTTAATGTCACTTGTAAAAGCAAAAAAAAAAAATCCTCCCATGTGATGAATTAACCAAGATAACATGGATGAAAAAGAAACATATCTAATTCACAAAAATTCTTACCCACGATGCGTCCAAGCTCAATCGTACAAACATCAGCTAGTCCTTTCTTCCCATCCACAGGAATTATAGCAACTAATTAAATCTAATTTTTTTATGGTATATGTGATATGTGGTACCACTTGTATTAACATCCAAAAACTCAATAAACTACTCCTTATCCATACAATATGAATATACAAGCAACATATAATAGCAATTCCTTCTAAAGATGTTCTCAATTTTGTTGAAAATGGTTTATTTTAGGGATTAAATATTTATTTAGTAGGACATTTACAACTAATTATGTGGCAACAATATAATCACAAACATATTGAATTCCATCTTGCAAAACATACTAGTGTATTCACGATTTATAAAGTTTGAGTGTCACTTCCTTGTGCCTAAACCCTTTCTAATTATTAATTATAGTTCTAGCTCCTAGTTAAATTCTTCCAAAAAAACCTTGGCATTGAAATCGAAGTTCATAAAAAGCAAAAGATGAAGAATCAACAAAGCATCTAATAGAGAGAGGCTTTCAGCTCTGGAAAAAACCCATCCTATAAAAACTCAACAATGGATGGAGTTTAGTAATGAGGAAAAGATGTTGAATTGATAGAGAAACACAATCAATGATAGTTGAAGGAAGAATGGAGTGAAATAGATTGGGAGAAGACATAATGAGAATGAACAATGGGCAAGCTTAGTGAAAAGATGAGCCACGTAAGTGGAAAATGGTAGGCCAACATTGGAGACGATGAAGTGAGTGATGAGGGATGGCAACAGGTGGGAGCTTGGAATGCAAACGAAGAGCAATGTTGAATGGATGAGGGCCATTTTAGTTCATTTATCCCATCTTTTTAATATTATTATGAGTTTAATGCTTAATTTTTAGGTACAATTTTCTTCCCAAACAAATATTTTTCACCAATTCTTCCTCAAGATTATAGTTAAAATTTTTATTTTTCTTTTTGACGACATTCATATCATATTATCTTTGTCAAATTATAATTTTATATTTAAGTTAAAATATACGTTTAATCCTTTACTTTTACTTAAAATTTTAATTTAGTTCTTTAATTTTATAAGATACAAACCTTTAATTTTAACACTATTAATTTCATCATAAAAAATTTTTATAAGAATTTTAAAATATTAACAAACTATTTTCAAATTTTGATATATTAAGTTGACCTTTCTTAAAATAACAATAATTGATATGGAAAAGATTATTTGAAATTAAGAGTGCTAGAATTAAAAGACTAAAAAAATATTTTATAGAATTAAGAAATTAAATTGAAACTTTATGTAAAATTAAAGAATCAAAAATACACTTTATATACACACATACCTCTATTAATATGCTAGAGTCCATGAATTATGTATCTCTATTAAAATATAGGTGAAACTTGATAGCAAATAGTGTCTTGATGAAGAGAAGATGAGACAGAGAGGAAAGGGTGATGTAATTCCAAACTCAAGTCTTCGAATTTGTTTAAATACGTAGAATATAAATGAAAAATAGTAAATACCTATATCTAAGATTCCCCCCCCCCCTCCCAAAACCAACGCTTCAGTAGTTCCTACCGGAAACTTTCACTCTTAACTCCATACTATTATGGGCATAACAGCGTTATCTCTTACCATGAGAGTAGATATAAAAGCACAGGCCAAGAAAATATTTTTCCTAAAGCAAATAAACATTAGAAACCCAGAAAGATGTTAGAGCAGAGAAGGCACACGGCCGAAAGATGTTAAACAACCAAAGGCTCAACCTCCCATCTCTCCTGGCTTTCCTTCCCAGTTCGCACAAAGCTTGAAACTCGAAATTACATGTAAGGTTGGTGAGACGATTGGACACCACTACTACCACCCATGTAGCTACCATAATTAGAAGGAGCAGCGACCCTATCATCATGAGGATAAAAGGGCAATCTTTGGTCATTTACCTGCTGCGAGTATATGGATTGGCCAGGAACTTGATAATCATATCCATACGTAATAGCGCTTGCATGAGGATACTGGCCCGGAATCCCTGAATACGCTCCTCTAACAGGCGGAAGCCGCCTACCTAAAATGGTAGATGCTGCAGCGCTGCCAGCAGCTGATGGACGGAATGTGAAATATCCTCCATTGGCCTTTGGCTTCTTTGGTTGCTGACGTTTGCTGGATTCTCCACCTCTCTTTCTATCTGTCTTCAATTTATCTAGCTGAGCAACTCTCCTCTGAAGTGGATCAAGTGGGTAGTCGGATTCAAGGTTGTATTCTTCGACGCACTTGATTACAGCTTTAAGGGCCGCAAGCTCTTGAGCATTAGCGTCATCCTGCATGTAAATGACAAATTACATTTAACCTTATAGTAAGTGGTTAGGAACAAGAACTACAAGAGAACTTCATACGTTCACTCAATCATTTTAAACTACAATTGCCCATCAAAGCATACCTTCTCACCAGCAACGCTACCTCCGACCTTTCCTTGTGAATTTCTCCTCAGGTCCTTAAGGTATGCCTTCAAGAGGGGCACAGGGGCAAATCTTTCCTTAACCTGGAAGGCTTGAATAAAATGTACAGCTGCGATTTGTTTCCCATCAGTGATTAGTAATTCCACTAAATCTGCATAAAAAAGGATGGGGAAAAAAAATCAACATCTGACAATCATATTAACATCTCTTAGCTCGTAGAAATTTCACCTAAATCAGCATACGTTGCACATGTCTATGCTTGTTCAGGAAATCTAATTAGCTACGTTACTCTAAAAGAAACTAGTTATCTAGAGCCAGTGTTAAGGACGACATCTGATGGGATAATCCTTCATTGCAGACTTCACAGGCCAGTTAATTGAAAGAACACCAACCTGGCACTTTGTGAGTTAACCCAAGAGAACGGCAGAGCTCAGGAGCCCGCCTGTGTTGAGCAATTGCAAGAACAAGCTTGCAGAGTTCTTCTTCATCAAACTCTGAGGCAATCCTAAAAGTCGCAAGAAGCTGCAAGAATGCCTCTGCCTCCAATGAATTTCTATTGGCAGCATCAGTGACTTTAGCCAACTTAGGCTTCCACTCATCAGCAATTGCCTTGGCTTGCTGCTTGGTTTGAGGGTTCAGAAGGTGATCAGTATCTGGCTCAGCCCTTGCCAATAAGGTGGCCAAGGCTTCCATAATTATGATAAAGGATTTGCGCATGCCCTGAAGGGCAGCATCCATTTTATCTCCTAGTTGGGTGGTTTCATTGGTGGGGTAAAACCCTCCAGTGAATCCAGCACCAAGTGGGCTGGTTCAGTTGCACTTTCAAGTGCAATAGACAGTTCTTCACGAAAGACAGAAATAATTTTTTTTATTGTCCACAATATAATTCAGAAGACCTCTTGCATCCATTTGCTCACAAAAATGTGTCAGCTCTGGACGTGGCTTAACCTCATTCTCACCCAATCTACACGGAAAATCATCCTCTTGGGAATTTTCATCACCAAAAGAACTTCTTACCTTGTTATCTTTGTTCTCCCCTTCATCTACAGACTCCAATGATGTTGCCTGGTGACTTCCACGAGCCTCTACAATGGCAGCAACAGCAGTGTCTTTTAGCTCCTGCACCCGATCTAAAAGGTCTTGTTCTTTAGAAGCAACCTCTTCCTCTCTCTCTGCAAGCTGTGTAAGCACTTCTCCTTCTTTCTTTTCATAATCCCTCTCCTTAGATTCAAGCTCTTCAAGTTTCTTCTTCAAAGCAATCTCAAGACCATGGAAATGCTGCTTAATTTCATCCCACTGAATGTTACCCTCCAAAGCATCCTTGCGAGCTTCTAGTTCAAGAAATGCATGACCAAGCTGCTCTATCAGAGATGATGCGTCATTTTCCTTGCCTTGCTCCATGACAGCATTCATCAAACGTGGCCAGCAGAACTTGAATAAAGTTCAATTTAATAATTAGATCCATTAGAAATGATAATGGGAGCATCAGACTAACAATAATTTCTGATGAATTGACCGAAAGAAAAACCTCACCACTACTTCCGTAGCATTGAATTTTCTTTCTATTCTTTTTTTAATGAGTTACATCATTCTCCAATGTGACCCTGTGTTTAATGTAACATCTTAACGTACTTCCAGCAATATCAGTTAGAAGGTACCACTCCTAACAGTATGCATATTCTTGCAGCCAATTGAGCTTGATTTTTTTCGAATCTGATTAACAGTTTTAGTCTATCAGATGTAACCATCCTATTTTATAAGTCAGTATATAAAATAAACTATACAAATAGATTCATCAAGAAAGAGAAACAAATGATTGTCAACGAGAATAAAAAAAAATAACTTCTAAAAATCTCATTAAAAAAACAAATATATAATTTAATAATTAATGCAGTAAACATAAACCCCGACAGTAAAGACTACTTTATCTCAAGTTTTCTTGCAGCCCAAACAGAACATACCCAATGACATACGTGCTTAACGAGATTTTCATTCACGAGACATCATTTAAGTGTTACATTTGTGTGTGTGTGTGTGTGTGTTTGGTTGCAGAAGCAAACAATCTGAATCCAGCAAGAGGGAAACAAACAAACCACAAACAGATGAACACTCTGAAACTGCAGTTTCACAAGAAAAGAACGGGAGAGGAAAGACCTGTTGATGGATTAATGGAGTGAAGCAAATGTTAGAATAGAAAAGCATACCTCGACCAACGTAAGCAATTACACGACATCAAAACCCTAGACGGCTATTGAAACCGAAGCAGAGGGATCCGAAACGATTAGAATCCGTAAATTTCAATTGCAAGTTGATAGGTCAGCCTCATGGATTCAGTTCACCTCTGATGATTTTGTCCGGTTAATCGAAGATAACTGTAAGACAAAATTAATTCACTAAAAAAAAAAAAAAATCGTTATTTGTTGGTCCAGAAAATTCATTATTTGCCTTGAGGATGCATGTACGTGTGTCATCTGGACCGTCCAGATTAATCTGGATGGTCCAGATTTAATATCTTATTTTTTTTTATTTTATATTTAATATAATAAATTATTTATAAAAATTATTAAAAAATCTAACAAATCTGATCACTAATTTAAACAATTTACATTTATATTATCAAAATGAAAATTTATAAAAAATTTAATAAATTTATTTATTATCAATCTAAAAAATAAAAATTTAATTTGAACAGTTTAATTTAATATTAAAACTAATAAAGTGCCTGTGATGCATGGATTATATATAATAATTTTTTTAATAAGTGAAATATTAATCATTTATGACAAACTAAAGTTTTTACAATTAAGTGTTAATTTTGTTAAAAAAAAAAATTCAAAAGAATAACGTGTAGTTTGTCATCTCTAATACTTCATATCATCCTGAATGTAGTGGGGCCATGTAATTATCATTTTTAATGTTAAATATGCACATTAATATTAAGTCAATGTAAAAATTAAATGAATACAATGTGAATGAATATAATAAGCATATTAATAAAAATTTACAATTAATTAGATTAAATTATCGAAAACTTTTCTATAAACATTAGAATATCAAGAACCAATATTCTTAACCATTCCTTGTTTCGAAGATGAGAAATAACAACATATAACTAGCTGTGCGTGAAAACAAGACGAGGCAAGTACAAACTGACATTATACAGGCTCTGGCCTTGGCTTTTATTAATGGTCATTGCAAAAGCCAGCATAATAAGAAATTGCCTCCTTTTCATAGTAAATGGAAATCTAGAATCAGATGGACACATAGCAATACGAGATATACATACTTTTATCCCTATAGTTGACTTAGACATTTCTTGAGCTTCAATAACATATTTTTCAGTTTTTGCAAGTATGAGACGTGTACCATTACACAACCCCATAGACTTTTCAATGTTTCGCATCAAAATAATTGATCGGGGCACTGATTTTCAATCTTATTTCATGATTCGAAAGTCCTGATATCATAATTGAATTTAGAAAATCTATAAAGTGCAAATCATTGAGTTAATTCATGTCTCCATCATCTTTTACAACACTATCAAAACTCAAGTATACAACATACTTTTCAGAAATCATGGATAACATGTACTTGTTTACTTTTTTAATCATAGTCAATGTAAGGGCTAAGATAGCTCTATCTCTAAAATATGAAAATTATTGACATTGTTAAAGAAATTTGGGAAAGTTGAATCAATAATAAACTTTATTGAATTTTTTAAATCATCCAATAACAAATTAGTTGGAATCTTAATGTCCACGAATCCTTTGTTAACTCCAGCAACAGTCTCATTATCAATTAAGATAATCTAATCAGTAAAATCTTGAATATAATTATTAGATGCCTTATTATTTGTTGTCATAAGTCTCATGTTTCTTGTTAGTGTAAGAAGTTAACAATTATCCCATATGTATGAAGAGTTAATAGTAGCAAAATCAATCTCTTTTCTGGATCCACCTGGAATAACAGGAATGATTTGCCTAAAGTTTATGTCAAACATGACAACTTTTTCTCTAAATGAAAAATTGCAGCCAATGGGTTACTAAACTTTAGAATATCTTTTAAGCATTTATCAAGAGTTTCAAAACAAAACTTATATGCCATTGAAGCCTCATCCCATATAATTAATGACGTGTGAACTAATAATTCAACTAAGTTACTTCCTTGTTTTATGCTACATATAGTGTCTTCTATCACAAATACAGAATTGTAAGTGACCTATTCGTCCTCTTGGAAGCAATAAAGAAGCTATCCCGCTTAATGCTACATTAAGAACAATTTTACCTCTAGATCTTAATGAAGCAGACAATGTCTTCCAAATATACGTCTTTCCAGTACCACCATATCCATAGAGGAAAAAAACTCCTCCTTTGTTAGATGCAATAGCACTGATGATTTTATCATAAATTATCTTTTGCTCAAAGTGTTAGCGTCTGCAGCAACCTTGCCAATTCAGTAGACAATGTAACCCTATCATAATTTAGTTCATTTCTTTTTAGCCTATTCTCAATCCAAGCTTGACATGTCAAGTAAAGGCATAGGCTCATAATCTGTGAGACTTTTTTCATTAGATTGAAATATTTTCTCAATCTCAATTAATGTAAAGTTGCATAAATCAACATCATCTAATTGTAATCCTGTGAAAATAATGTTGTTACATCAGCAATATTGTACGATAATTTATAGAAACTCTATTAATATTATTAGATTGTAGAAAAAAAATTAAAGAATGCAAATGTAATTACTACATGCCATGGTGTCCAGCAATATTTCTTTGCTTGTACACAATATCATCTAATAAGAAAACCCATGTACTATCCCATACAAACCTCTGATCGAGAGAAAGAATTACAGACAAGAGCAGTGCATAACAGCCTTCTTAGAATTGTTCAGATGCCCATTAGCTTGCTTCTATAATGCCATCAATATATTTTTTATCATTGTCTAATGATTTTAGTGCATAACAGGCATATCTAAAAGTAGAGTAGACGACTCTATCAATGGTGCATATACTCTCATATGAAGTACAGCCTTTCACGATAGTTAGTAAGGTATACAAATAATACAATTCACCACTATCAGAGGGGTATATTATAATCTTTCAATTGAAAAACCCTACTTCCTAGATTGCCACTCACATAAATCTTTTTATAAACAAATTTAGTTGAGAATTCAGGATATGTTAAGCCCTTAGCCTCATCATCATCCTTATCATCATTAGCATTAAATCATGCCTCAAGCATTGTAGTCTTTCCTGTATTGTGATTAACAACTAAATCTAATGGTTCATCATCATCATCAAATATGACATTTTGTTAGTTGGGCAAGTGAAAAGTTAACCTTTTAGTAGATGGTTTCCTGTAATTAATATCAAAAGCGAATATCCATTAATTATGAGCATTGATCAAACTTTTTCTT
>NW_026556150.1:0-41048 GCF_029017545.1 Prosopis cineraria | reverse complement strand
TTTTTCACACACGAGTAGTTAATTAGACTATTTGATTACTGAGTTCTTGACTTATTTCATGGTTACATTTTATAGGTAAAGGCTCCGATAGGGGCAAGGGAAAGGAAGGTACGATCGAGCATCCAGGGGACTAGCCAGATTGTATATTCCCCTTCATTTATTTTTGATTGTAACAAATGTTGTATGCATATGCCAACTTAGGATATATATAGTTTTATGATGCACTTGCATGAATTTTGGTTAAATGTGGGGGTACCTTAGCCTAGGTTTATTGTATTTTGTTGTAACGGCTGTGAGAGGTTGAGATACTAGTACAATTTTGTATGGATTTATGTGTTAGATTGACCATTGGATTGATTATGTGATGTTGTTACTCCTAGTGAAATTTATATTGAAATTGGGGTTTTTGTAGCAAATTTTGTTTGGACTATTATTATTATGGTTTAAATGTTTGTGCAGGTTATTTATAATTCATTTGAGTTGGTTCAAGTGGTTTCACAGCTATTAGCATTTGGTTTGAGACTTTAGGTACCTTGGTAGAGATTTTTGAAAGAAAATGTGCTACTTCGGGTTTAGGTGTTCAAATCTCATTTGGCTCACTATTTGGGTGTGAGACTAGTGCCAATAGCTAGATGGCTCTGAGAGCGATGTGTCAACATTTGAATTGCTTAAATCGAACTTCGGACGGTGAAATGGTGTCATCTGAATGTTAGCTTGAAGAGCTATTATGATAGTAGTTTGCTGTTATAATCAAGGATACGCGTTGCGGTGTATTGTCCATCACGCCACAAAGCAAGGCATAAAGAGAGACTATTTATGGGATTAATGATATCTAAAGTTGTTTCATGTTTGGTGTTTTGTGTATTTAGTAATGTTGGGAACGACGTTACACAACAAGAACAAGAAAACTCTTCTTTTCTTCTTCCTTGGTTACCGCAGCTAAACATGACTCGTCTTCACATATGAAGGAGCTTTAATCTTTACATTTGCAGGCTGTCTACTTGTGGGAGAGAGAAAGATGATGAGGAGGGGATGAAAAAAGGGAGGGATGTGGTGAACAGAGCAGGGAGGGCATTTTTGTAATTGCATAGACAAACTATGTGGGACTTCATAGCAATTTGTAAATTTCATGAGATTTTAAAGTAATTAGAATTACTATGTGGGACCTAACAATAATTCTCCCTAAAAAATTATGAAAACTATAATACTTAATGTAAGGCTTACATATGGAGATTTTAAAATACCTAACGGGTCATGGTTGTATGACCATTGATTATTTCAAATTTTTAATTTAATGGAGCTTCTAATAATATTTTGAAAGCCAGACTAATTATTGAATTAAAAAAGTTAACAAATCATTGTTTTTATAGTTCAATTAGTTCAATTGGTGGTGAACATAATTGGTAATATAATAATTAAACAAAAAATAATATTAAATACATATAAAATGGTCCAATTTTATAGTTTCATACCACGATTTAACTAGTCATGATTAAATTAACTAACATATATGTTATTTTATACTAATTAATTTAAATGAAAATGAAAATAAATTTAAATATATAATATATATCTATAATCTTAGGGTGGTTTTTCAATCTGTTTTTTTTATTTCTTATATTTTTTAAATTTTGGAAAAATTATTATTTGATTTCTATATTTTTAATTTGGTTATCATTTAGTTTCTAAACTTTAACTCACTATAACGAGTTCTTATAATTTTAATTTGATTATAACTCAATACCTGCACTTTAACTCAATACAATCTAATCCTTATACTTTTAACTGTTTAAAATACTAATCCCTATATTTTAGCAAAATAAAATTATAAAGGCTACAATTATTTTTAAATTCAAGGTTAATAATACAAATTATTAAAATCACATAAATTGAGTTGTAGCGAGTTAAAACTTAGAGGCCAAGTTGAATACTATTAAAATTATAGAGATTAAGTTGTACTAAGTTAAAATTGAGGGATTGAGTTACAATCGAGTATAAAGTGATTAATTTTCTCTTAAATTTTTATATGAAATTTTTTATTTTGATGTAGTAAAGGATGGGACTTGTGATAAAGAAATACGTGTAGGACTTATAACAAAAATGAGTAATAAATAAGAATCTTGCATTGAAAAGTGTATGTCTGAAACTAGCCAAGAAATTATAAATTGAATGAAATTAATATGTATATATTTCAATTTCATATCCTATTTACATTTTTAAATTTTATTACAATGGCTTGTAGGAAGTAATAACTCATGAGCTGCAATGTTGCTGGCAAAAAAATATGAGCTATAATGTTAAACTAGATAGTTTTTCATGTGTTGCACAGGTTAAATTTAAAAAATTTGAAACAAACACTTTGGATACTATTTATATCGACACATCTAAGATTGTTAAATTTTTAAAAGTTTCTCTATTTAATCATTTTTCTTATTCTTGAATGATGCAACAAAATGTGAATTATGTACTTTTTTTATATTTGAAATATATAAAACATAATTATCTTTCTTATTTTGATTTCATGTTTATAGCGTATTGCCGGAAAAATTATAGCACAAATATTTTTTCATTGAAATTGCATATAATTATATGTCTAATAAGTTAAAAGTGAGAGAATTAATCTTTGTAAATTGCTAAGGTTTGATACAAGAAAATTGTAAGTAATAATATAGATATAACCAAGTAATATAGGTAAACAATCATTAACGATATAAAAAAAGTAATGCATGGGATATTAACCCTCCTTTTTTGGAAGATTGGAAGGATATAGAGAGGTGATTTTAGTGAGTTCAATTTTAAAAAAAAAATATGATGTGATTTATATTAAAATTAGACTGGGCCAAATGGTCAAGCTGGACTGGACTTCAGACTAAGATATTAGACTTCTCAGTCTGGTATAATATATAATATTTTATAATATATGTACATTATATTATATTATATTCATCCTTTGCTTTTGTTATGCAATTAACAAGTAATTTAGTTTTTTTTCTAGAATAATTGTTAAAAAGTCTTATTATGGTATTAACAAGTCAAGTTGCACAATTAACAAGTATTGTTGTACAATTAACAAGTAAAGTTATATAATTAACAAGTAATGCAATTCAATTGAATGAGTCATGAATTTGACAAGTAAATTCAAGTAATAAACAATTTATGCTAAGGTATTAACAAGTACAATTACGCAATTAGCAAGTAATGTAGTTTTGTTTTGAGAGTCACGGACTTAATAAGAAAAGTTAAGCAATTAACAAGTTCTGTTAAGGTATTAATAAGTATAGTTACACGATTAACAAGTAATATAGTTCTGTTGTGGGATTCATGGGGTTAATAAGAAAAGTTAAGTAATTAACAAATTTTGTTAAGGCGTTAACAAGTAAGGTTACGCAATTAATAAGTAATATAATAATTAAGTGATTTGGAAACAAGGTTTATTATAAATAAAATTTTATGTATCACATAATTGAATGGATTTAATAGTTTGGTGGTTCAAATTTTTTTTTGGTGAGCCAAGTGGTCATAAATTCTACACCCATCTTGACCACTTTTGGAGAATTTAATTCTCCATAATTCCCTGGCTATTGTCGGCGATGGTCCAACCGATTATTAGAGCTCCAGTAGTGTTCTTGCAACGACAACTAGTGGTTTTTTTAACATTTGAATTAAGGGTATTTTCATTTTTTCAACATTCAATTTATTTTCAATTTAATCTTGGAGGGCTAAATTGAAGTTTTAAAATCTTTAAGGACCCACAAGAAACCATGTGACTTCCCAGATCCTTAACTAAAATTTTCTTTAAAAAAAAAACAATTATACTCTAGAAACCAACCTAGTAGCCTAGAGAAGGTCTAATCACTAACCTAATCCAATTCTGTATTTGTACAGCCCTACGTACCACCTCTTTTTTTATCTCTTTTACTTTCACCATCGCCATCATTTTAAGGATTAAACTTCATTGCATCTCTTTGTTGTCGCCTTAAATCTACCTGTTGAATCTTCATTGTCGCTTTAGATTTCCTCATCAAACTACACCATCGCTCCAATTTCTAGTCTCTCCTGCCCGTCATATTTTTCCAAGAATGGAAGCACGAAAAAAGTAGGATTGGAGTTTGAGCATTCTTTCTTCTTTTAATCTTCTTCTGTTGCTTTTATTTGGGAATTTATTGATCCTTTGTACATTCATAAGAACATCTTGGGTATTCTAGGTTTATGATTTTTTGTTGTTATACCATACACCCTAGTTTTCCATTTTTGTTTGATTATATTTATGGAATGTGATGTGGCTGTTTAATATTGATGCTTTGGTTCTGATTCAATGTTTATTCTGGTCGTCATAGTGTTTATGGATATTTTTTTTTGGGTTATTGAGTGATTTAAATTTGGTTTTGTTAGCTAATTTTTTACTCTGATCTAATTCCTTCTATCATGATTTTTTTTTGGTAAACAATTCCTTCGCCCTTTTTTTCCTCAGATATTTTGTTATTTTTTTTCCTGATTTCATTTTGGAAATTAGCTTTTAAGGATATCATGGAAAATATATTGTTCACTGCATGTCTACAGCGATGAACCGACCGCACTTAAGATATAAAGGGTGAGGGTGTTAATGTAAATATATATCATTATACTTTACAATATAGATAGATAAAGGGTGAGGGTATTAATGTAAATATACATCATTATACGTTACAATATAGATAGATTTAGTTCTGCTTCTTTTATTAATAAATTACAAACAGCTAGAATGCCCAAAAAAAAAAAATACAAACGGCTAGTTATAAGTATTAAATTCATGAGGTATAATGCTAAATTTATAATTCTAAGTTTAACAAATTTAATTTATAACAAATGACAAAATAAAAATTAAATTAATTATCTAATGTTTAGATTTATTAAGGAAATCATTGGCAAAAAATATGGGAGCATCCTTATGAATCAATCAATTTTTTTGGTGATCAATCAAACATTTAACTAAAAAATCCCGTTAGTGAAAAAAAAAAGTTAAAATCAATAAATCAATCGATCTAATTAATAATGATACTACTATAAATTAAATTTACAACAAACTGCCAGTAATAAATCATTAACTAATGTTTAGATTCTTTTTCTAGTTTTTTATTGAGGAAATTATATAAGTAACGTCCAGAGTGCTTATTTCATTTAATTAGTTATATAAATATTTAATATATTACTTATTTTTTAAAATCATTTTTCAAATATTCATATAAATACCCCACATTTGATGATATCTTTGTGATTTCTTTTGTTAAAAGAATCTATTATTTTATTATTTTTAAAATTTTATGATATTTTTAATATTTTTATAATTTTACAAATTTTTTATTATCTATTTTAAAATTTTATGATATTTTCATATATTTCTATAATTTTACAAATGTTTTTTAATTATCTCATGGTTCTTTTACAAAAAATAAAAAGAGCTATACGGTTTTCAAAATAATAAAATATCTTTTTTTAAGATAATAACTAAACAACAATCATTTATCAATAAAAAGTAATATAATTTTAACATAATTGGTTGGATGTCATTGTATTTTATAAATGGAGGTATAAAGAGATATTATTTATCACGTATAACTATAAATAAAAAATTCATTACTAATCAAAAGGTAAAAAGTAAATTTAACTAGTTACTTTTAATTAACAAGACAAAAATATTATATAGAACAAAACAACAACGAAAACTATTCAAGATTTTAATGATAATAAAAATAAAATAATAATAATAATAATGATAATAACAAGTATAGCATCTCTTCTTAGTCGAAACATGATCACTTTTCTTTTACATTTATATTTTACGTTCAGGTTTTTAAACTGAGCCCCCCCCCCCCCAACTGTCAAATATTAATCTTATTTACTCACATTAATATTTAATAAATATTTACTATCCTAATTAAAACTAATTAAACTTATTTCAAACTTCGGGATACCAACGTCTATGAAGATTCAAGAATACTAGAATACCCACCGCCTCATTTGTCGACTCCTCACTTCCCCCTCACTCCCTACCGCTCTCTCAAGAATGCCACCGCCTTATTTTCTTTTTCTCCTGCGACCTCGCTTCGCTAATTCGCTCGTCCCGGTTCCCTCCTCCAGATTGCTTTTTGTTTCTAACCGATGATCACCAAGAATGGAGGATTCCCTTTTCAAATCTGGCTCTCTGGCACAGGGGCGACGCTCGGATCGTTTCAGTCTTTGTAATCTTACACGCTGGGGTTTTCATAGCTACCATGCTCCTCAATGGAGGACTCCTTTTTTGTTTGCTCGTCCCGGGTCCCTCCTTCAGATTGCTCCGGTAAGGGTTTCAATTTTCCCATGTGGGTTTCTTTTGATTTGGGTGAAATCTTTTTAAATATTGAACAAACTCCACAATCTGTTCTATGAAGTAAATGTATTATCAGATTCTCTCTCTCTTTTTTTCTCGACCCCTCCAGGTCCCAGCCTTCTTTCTTGTACTGCTTCTCAACACTCAAGTTTGATTTTTTTTAATCCACAAAAAACTTTGAATGTGTAACAATGTATTTGCTTGAACCAACATTATTATGTGCCAATTACCAAGAAGAAAGCAGGCTTATTGAGAGGGCATGTGGAATATCGGCCTCTCGCCTTCGAGTGAGGAGGTCATATTGTGGGATTCCAGAACCTTCAACTATTACGTTCTGGCAAAAAAGAGACCCGGGTGCAACTTGCACTCTAGTCCCATTCTTTTCTTTAGTTTCTAGAGGAGGCCTGATTTTTTTGACACTTGACAGATTTATTATTTTTCGATTTGTTCTCAGGAGAAAAGGAACAGGGATGGAACTCGATCCTCTGAATCGCTTAAATTGTGTCCCCTAACTTTTCCCCTTTTCCACGTATTGGACTGTAGCATAGCACCCTGCAAAACCCAATCCAATTAGGCCCTGAACTCTAAATTCTAAATTTAAGTAAAAAGAAGATGATGATGAAAAACCAATCTCACAACTCAAAGTGACAAATGTTCACACACCTAAATAAATGATTAAATTTTCAGCTTGCGTGTGTGAAATAAATCAGGTTTAAAATGATTTATGTTGAAATTTATTTCTAGTTTGTTTAATCCTATCATAATTTGCTGATTATTGAATCAAGCATGGCGGTGCTCAATTACTTGTTCTCCATAGAGAAAAAAATGTCAGTAAAATTAAATTTGGAGGAGGAGAGGGCAAGGGCGAATGGAGGTCGAGGACAGAGTAGTGTGAAGGCGATGCTACCTGACGACAATAAAATTTGGAGGTTAGTGAGGACAAAACAAGCGAAGAATGCCCTGGTGTCATCTCCTGTGCTGATATTGTAGCCATTGTTGCTCGTGACTCTATTGTTCTTGTGAGTTCACTTTGCACATAGACGTAGTTTTCACTCTCTCTGATTAATTAATTAATACATCCCTATATATCAAAAGATTTAATAACTAATTCTGTCATATATTTAGTTATATTGAAGCTTGGAGGACTTGCCTGGAAAGTAAAGCTGGAAAGAAGAGATTCAAAGACAGCATCTAGCTTGGCTGCTGCAAACATTAAATCTCCTTTTTCTTCACTCAGCACTCTCATCTCCAACATTAAATCTCACGGCCTCTCTGCTAGGGGACATGGTTGCCTTATCTGGTATTCCTACTTCTCCATTTATTCCCTTTCTGTAGAATCAATCTTATGTATGTCTGTGTATTGAGGTGTGCTAGTAAGTGGGACATAAATGTCACATTTTTATCAATGACGAAGATACCTATTTTATGTCTCCTCGTTTTAGTTAAAAGCCTCGTCACTTCGATCAATGAAGAAGATGAGCTTTGATATTTTTATTCATATTGAGCAATTTTTTAGTAACTTTGTAATGAAGTATTTACTGTTATTTACCAGATATGAAGAAAGTTGCCTTGATTAAAAACTCTAGCTTTTTGTTCTGTTGTGTGAATTATTGGTCATTTATTTAAAATCACTCATATCCATTACAAATCCATCAGGCATATATATTTTTAATAAAATTATAATCCCATCAAATCCGTATATTGTTGATCAATGAAATGAATGAATTTATATATCATCATCATAATTCAATTTTCATATATTTTTCATTTTACCCTCACAAAAATTAAACACTTCAGTAGGAAGCCAATGAGTCTTGGTCTCGTAATATTTTTTAAGAATAGCACTCTAGTATGCACTTTTGATAATATCTTTTCATTTTATACTGACTTTCAATTCTGCATTTGATTTTATTAGGTTTCTTTGGATCCTTTGACCTTAAGAATCTGTTCAGTAAAAAAAAATTGCCCTTCGTCCTTTCATAATTTTAATTTATACCTTTGGATGCATACATACTTACATGGAGTTAAGTCTACTCATTATAATAATTTTACTTATTTCTTTCTCTTTTTTTGCCAAAATATTACTTATTTCTTTTAATTTACAAATTATTCACTTAAAATAAGGTTTAATAATTAATTAGATCTTAGATTGGGTAGCACTTATGAGTCAATCGACTTTATGAATTGAATGAGGAATTTTGGTGATTTATTAATAATGTGACTATTGTTTGTTTTAGAATTCTCACGGCATGAATCTTTGAATCTCTCTTACCATAGTCATACTCAAAGTTTCATGTTTTTGAACAGATCTTGATATTGATGTTGAGCATATCTTGAAGGATTGCATGTTTGGTTGTTTGAGATCACACCTTCAACTTTAAGTGCTTGAAGCACTTTAAATTAGGTTGCATCCTCTCCTTCACTCTTACTTATCATATTGCTTGTTGATTTCTCTGATTGGGAATTGTCTAAGTGAGGGGGAGGTATCCAGTGGGAAAAGCTAAAAAAAAAAAAAAAAAAAATCCATTACATTTAGTTTGGATTGCATTTAGGTTTTTTGACATTTTGAAGCTTTTTTTCTCTTAGTTGTTGCATTCATTTAGGTTGATAAGTTAAGTTTGTCGGGATTGAAGGCTGTAACATTTAAGAGTGTATTTTTGAAAGGGGGGGAGGGGAGTGTGTTTTAAGTCATTTTGCATGGTTTTATGAGTTGGCCAAAATTTTTCTGATTCTGTTTTTGAAAAAGCTTTAGAAAATTAAATAAAAGTTTTGTTTTGATTCAAGGATGCTTGGTTTGATAAGATTGCCAATGAGATTTGAAGCATTAGACTTGGATGTTTCAAGTGTAGCTAGGATAGGATAGAATGTTCTACTTGGTTTGCTTGAGCTAGGGGATAACATAGCCCATATGGAAGGTTATTTTGAGCCTATATTGATTCCTTTCTAGTGTGAATGATCCACTTATTCTATTTCATTCTTCAGAACTTGTTCTTATTCTTTATCATAGCCAGTTTTGCATATGTATTGTGAAGATGATAAAGGCATTCGTATAAAATAGCCAGTCTAGCCAAATAGCCAACCTAACATGATTGTATCCTTTGCTAGCCACTTTGAACCTATTGGTTATTTTCTTTCATTCCATTCATTATTTACTCCCTCATGCTTTCCAGGAATGCAAGTTATGCTATATTATTGTTGGGATCCATTTGCATGTCTAGTATTCAAGTTGTGGATAATCTGAGTTGTATTGAATATTCGATATAAATTGTGAATGAATTGAAGGCGAAAGTTGAAATGATTGTTTTGCAGCAGCTAGAAAAAGAAAAGAAAAGAAAAGAAAACAAGGAGAAAAGGCCAATAAAAAATTGTCAAAAAGAAAAGAACACAAGGAGAAAAAGCCAAGGGAAGATTGTCAAAAAGAAGGAAAAAAAAAAAAAGGCAATAGGCAATGTGAAAAAAATGTGGAAAAAAATAGAAAGAAAGAAAAAAAAAAAGAAGAAAAGAAATAAGAGTTATTGTTTGCTTAGTTATGAATCACCTTGCTCTTAGTTGATTAGTATTGTATGTTTTCCATGTCTTGAACCTAGCTTATGCTTATGGATCCCATGTCATTGGTTTGGGAAATAACTGTTATCTATGTGTTATACCCTTTTTCTTTTCACTTGCATTCCTACATCCGCTTTTCACCCTTTACATTACAACCAAATGAAAGACCTTTTGATTCATGTATGCATTATGATAATAAGTGGTGGAGATTTAGAATATGTACAAGCCTATGATAGAATGATTAGATAAGTGGACTTGAGTGAAATTTACCCCTAACTGCTAGTGAGATGAGAGTAAACACTTTTCTTTGTGTGGTTATCTGCCTATCCAAGTTTACTGGGTTTGATTCCTGAATATTCTAGTTGCATGAGAATCATTTCAGGTTGAGCATGGAGAATCGAATTGGCATAATTATCATTCTGAGCATGATGAACTCATTAATGTTTTCTTGATGAGTGATATTTCTTACCTTCTTTTCACCCTCATTTTTGTTGGTTTTTGTCACTTAATCTTCACAAAAATGAGTATTTTAAAACACTGAGCTATGATTTTGGGATTTTTAAGGTCAAAAGTTTTGGGCCAAAATTGTAATTTTCAAAGATACGTTCAAAAAATTCTCAATTTTTATTGGTTGAAAGAATTTGAGTCATACATTCCTAGGACGAGTTAAGCTTGAGTTCATTCTTCCTAGTTAAGGAATAAATCACGCATTGCTTTAACTTAAGACACTTTAATTACTTAGTTTAGCTACTTCCTTGTTTGCCTTCCAGCTTATGTGTCTGTGTACTGGGTTCAGAACTAACTTTGGGAATAATTGAAGTTTTAGGCTATGAAATTTTCTTATTTAAATTAACTAACATTTATAACAATTAATTTTTCTTTCCACTCTACCTCTTTTGTTGCATGTCTCCCTTCTCTCGTGATGGATTTTTTTTGAAGAGCTTGAGTCTCTTCAGTGAACAAGCTAACCTGAGCCTATGTAAGAACCGATTGGTATCATTGAAGGGCAAGCTAACTTGGATGCACATTTTAATGTAAGTTTTTTTTTTTTTTTAGGTTTTTTAGGGAGTTTGTTCATTTTTTAATGTCAGGAGTTGATTTATTTTATTTTCATATGGAAATTTTTTCTTCTCTATTCTTGAGGTGTTCCTTTTGCTACTTTAAATTTGAGATGTCTTTGGATATGGAAGTATTTTGCACTAACTAGGTATTAAACAGTAGGTTTCATGATGAGGGTAATTTTTAGGATGAATATTATGTTTGCGTTGGTGGAAGATGTCAAAATGAGCATGTTGAACAATTGACTTATGTCTTGGAATGTTATCCAATGGTACTCTAGCTATAGTTTGAACTATGCATGTAGTTATTGTATGTCTTGGTCAATGTTAAAGGTGATCGCTCGCCTTTGTGCCTTAGGCAGCACAACGCAAAACATTCTCATCCTCTCATGTGAAGAGAGGCGATGGGTTCACATAGGTGCTCACAAGGTGCACCTTTCTTGAGAGAAAGGCAAGCCTTTTGGTGCCAAGTTGCGATTTCTCTGCATAAATTATTCATGATGTATAGTGTGACAATTTTTCAAAGTATTTATATGAAGGTTAAGTGAATTTATACTGATCATTGTATCTATAATTTATGTTAGTTCAAAAGTTAAATTTATTATGTTTATTTGGCTCCACTTCCAGCAGATGAACTTGTAGTGCCTTCCTGTTTTTTTTTTGGTTTTGCTGTCTTCGTAGTTTTTTTCAGATGTGTGTGGAAACTATGGATAATTTTCTAGTCCCATATTCTAAATATGTGATATTTTAATATTTATATTGACTAATTTCCATGTAAAGTATTTAATTTAATAAATTCATTAATTTATATTTGTTATAAATATTTATTATTTAATATAATTAATGTTAATAATTGTTGATGATTGTTTTCTTTTCCTCCTGCTTTTATTGCATCTTCTCCTGCTGCTGCTGCTTCTTTTTTCTTACTAATCTTTTCTTTCAATTGTCTTTACTTTTCTCTTTGTAATTTATTTGTAATTCATGTGAAATTGCTTGAAATCTTTCCTTATTTTTTGCCCATCAAATCGTGCTACTTTTATATTTTATATGATTTCATATTCAGTTTAAAATATTTAAATTAATGAATTTAATAATTTAAGTTTGCAATACCAAGGCCATTCCTATACTTCTGTCTTCTATTTTCTTACATATCAGATTGTGCATTAGTAGCAATTGGTTGCTTAGTTTGTAAAATTATAATTTTTTGAATTGTGACTTATTTCATTACCTAATATGTAAGATTTCAATCATCCTCTCTTGGTCCTTTATAGGTGAATAATTTATGTGTATTATTTTATATGCCTTTTCCCCTCTCTTTTTCCTTATAACATAAGGTAGAGAATCTATGTTTCTTTCTGTTTCTTTCTATTAATGTTATTAAAGTTGGTTTTTGCTCATTCTTATTTTTTTTATTATTTATATTACAATCTAAATCTAACCATTCCTATATATATTTGTCTAGTTTCATATTATGCTAACATAACTTCATCTGGTTCTAACATATTTGTGTTATTTGTGTATTCATATTCTTGTTTATCCTTTTCTTCATAATTGTTCTTGTTGATCTATTTCACTCTTTGATTTAGCCATATTTTATTTTTCTTTTTATTATTTGGTATATATTCTTGTAAAATTATTTCTGCTAATCTATCATTTTTCTTATAATTTCCTGTAATTTAAATTATTCTTTGAATAATTAATTTTTCAATTATTTTCATCATTTACTTTTTTGATTCATATGATATAATGCTGCACTCTAATAAGCATTAGTATATATAATTCATATTACATCATTATTTATTGGAATTGATTTTTCTTTATTTTGGTTTATTATTTTTCTTTTTCTTTATTTTTTCATTTAATTGTGGAAATTTACAGAATTATAAGGAAAAATGGTAGATTAACAAAAATAATGATACAAGAATGTAAACCAGATAATGAAAAGAAAAAGAAACTATTTTCTAAATGGTAAAGGTTAGGGTTTGATTGTTAATGGTTATTTTCAATTCATAGAAGTTATGGGTCTAACTTAAGTAGAGTTAATGGAAGTAGATTAGGTTAAGTAAAATTTGATATTTATGGTTTTATGATGATTGATAGTTAGAGGATATTTCATAAATTTGGTGGTTGGGAATAATGTCGTTTTTGTTACGAAAGGGAGAAGTCCAGTGAAAGCTAAAGCTTCGCTGGAAAGGCATTGAAAGGGGATTTACTCCATATCTGTTTTCATCTCTCTAACCCGTTTCGGTTTGTCTCGTATCATTTCTCCCTGTCATCGAAATATGATTAGTAAGAGGGATGACAGGGCAGATGTCTTGGTGAGAGTGACCTATTGAACTAATGGGTCCCGTGCGATTCGATTCGAGACTGCTTTCTTATTGGTCCCACAGGTCACTTCACTTCTCTTGAAGATAGGGAAGAGGTAGTCTTATAGCACTGCTGCCATTTCTCATGAAACTTGCTGACATGCGAGATGAGACTGGAACCAAGGCTAAGGGCAAGAACTCAACAGGTTTATCATCAACCAACAGGAGCTTCAACTGAAGTCGAGGAGCTAACTAGAAAGCAGTTCTTGCTCCGGTTTCAAGGAATCCCTATATCACAGCTTGAGACGAGACCCAGTGAGCGTAGTTTACGGAGCGGGAGTCATAGTTCCATTAGCGAAGGAATTCGAACTATTAGCAGCCCTGTTCACTCTTGCTATCACTACTGCCACTAGAACGCTTGCTACCCACGTTGTTATCTTAGCCGGAGTCCACTCATCCAGTACTACAGCTATCTCTCTTTGCTTTATCTCTTCCTTTGCAACCATGGCATTTTCGCTGGCTCACTCGTCCCAGCAGCGCGATCAAACAAAGCAGAAAGTCAAGTGAAAGGATTGTTCTGCTCCCTTCTTAGCATTTAGCTTGGGTTTTTGCATATTATGAATCAAATGATAACAAGAGGAATGTAATATAATAAATAGAGTTAGATGAACTCTATAAATTTTCTCTTTGCTTCCTATGCATTCTTCCTCCTAAGAAAAGGTCCATCGAGAAAGCAAAGCTGACTTAGTTTGCTGGATTTTCGATATTGCTACTAAGTCGATCAACCCGTGGGCTTCCTTGCCCCACTAAATAGGATTGGGCATCCCGATTTTAGCATGCCTGATTGAGAAAAAGGCCAAGACGAAAAGTATTACGTTGCTGCCCGAAGTGTAGAGAATGTAAGTGGTGGAGAGGATGAAGTATCAATATTAATACGCTTTAGTGGGAGGCGGAAGGCTGATTAGTTGGATGGTATTTTTCCAACCCGATTGAGGTTGGATCAGGAATGATTTTCCTGTGTTGGTTAAGGCTGAGTTCATAGTTTCATTTTCTCTTAGCTACGAATGACCCAGGAGCAAGCACTAGCAAAACGTGACGAGAAAGGGTAAAAAATACCTGCACCCAATCCTGCTCTTAGGCCACTAAGAAAAGAACAAGGATTGACTCTTCACTGAAGAATTGCAACAGCAAAGCAAAGTAAAAGGCTAACGAGTGAATACAATGCCACTAAAATTTGAAATACCACCGATTCAATAGTGAATGAAACGAATAAAGCATTATACTCCTATCTCAGATGAGACCACTTTCCTACTTCATTCATTTTACTTTGGCCGGAAGAAATGAAACCTTCTAAGCTCCGGGAGCTGCTTTCACAGTAGACACGTGCCCTTACCTTAGGAGCAGTTGGAATGTATCTTTCTTCATTTGTAATTGGACAAATTGAATTTCCTTCTGCTGGGCTGACCCTTGCTTGCCCCTGACTCCTAGCTTTTGCCTGCTTTTTGACTTTCGACGTGGGTGACTGCAATAGGTGCCCTTTCATAGAAAGGCAGAACCAGAGCGTGGATTTGGGCTTTCACCTTTGCCTTTCGATCCTTCCGGTTGGTGCACTCAATGTGATGCTAGTCTCAGAGTAATGACCTGGGAACAATCTTGCCAGTAAGATTCATACAGGAAAGACAGAAAGGGATAGCCACCTTTTGCCTCAATCTAATGCCAGGATTACCTCGTTGAATGGCTTAACGAGGACTTAGACTCTATTTAGGAGAATAGATGCACCACTTGCTTTCTTTTCGGATATTCTTTTTGTAGAATAAATAAGATACTAGACGAAATGCACAGAAGACCTTGGAATGCCCGATTAGGATAAGGATAACAAGGTCGATGTCCTTACTAAAGGCAAAAATTCACACCTAGGAAGAGCGGGCTCGGTCTATCGATTACAATCCACTAGGAAGGAAAAAAAGACAGAGACAATAATCTCACCGCACATGAAATGAAGCAGAGACTACAATACCTCTCTTGTCTCACCAACAAAAGATGTCTTCTAACAATGGAGGGAAAGGAAAATCCAATCCCTTGTTGATGACAATCGTAGGGCTCTGACCGCCCCTCCTGCAGCCTTTGAGGAAGAACTCCCTCATAATAGGTCCGGAATTTGCCTCCACGTGGCACGCACGTGATGACACACAGTTGGTTACCCGGGAGATAGAGATAGAACTGTAGCGATCCCCTCTCCTACTTCTATCCAGTCAAGATCACTAATTAGCAGATACATTTCAAGGTCGAGTTCACCAGTCTGTCCTAATAGTTTGAGGGCCGTGAGAAGCATCCCAAAGGGAGGAGAAAGATCTTGCTTTGAGGCTCGCTTTAGATCGAATGATTCCATGGGGCTTATATGGAGCTAGTGATGGGAGCCTCCCGGGCAGGGGAGGTGATGATGCTGCTTCGCTTCCTCGCCTGGCACTGGAAAGAATCCATCATGCATGGTTTAACCCTCATGCTTAACAATAGCTAATCGTACCTCCAATCCAGTATACCATATCCGCGTAAACTCTAGGACTTCCCTTCCGAGAGAAATTACTTCGCTTAAGCAATTCCGTCCGGTTATAAGACTTGCATCTAAAGCAAAAGGGATTGGGGCTGTTTTGTCATTTTAATATGCTTAAGACTCCCATGTTGTAAAACTATGGATTTAACAAACAAAAACATGGATTTCCCTCTGAACGAGAATATAGCCACTATCTCCCGATCGCTAAGGGTTCCCTTTCTTTTGCTTCTTCTTTGATTGAAGGAAGGGCCACGTCCGAGGCACTGGCTTCCCACTCAAGTCTTATAACTTTTAAGTCCCACGCCCAATGTGGGAATTAATGAAGAAGTAGTTCTACTAATACCAGAGCTCCACTTGGATTATCGTAAAATGAAGTAAGCTTATTAGATTGCTTTCTTTTTCGAATCTGGAAAGCAGCTAGAAGGTAGTGGAGTGAATTCAAATTCCTTTGCTTTGTTTGCTCTGGATGCTGCTATCAAGAGAAGCATGAGACCAAGTCAGACGGTTGAAGAGTCTCGCAATGAGTTTGCATTTCATAGGTACGACCTAATAGCCCTATTTAGGGATGCATCGGAGGTCTTCCACCTGTTCAATCAAAGAAGTTTAGGAGAGAAGTTACTTGACCAAGAAGGAAAGTAGCTAAGGAGTCTCAAACAGATCTAAAAATGAAATGAAGTCTCAGTATACTGATTGACCAATTAGGTCTTGACTAATTAGCCTAAGTAGGGCATACCCATACAGAAGCGAAAGGGGATAAGCCCTAAGGCAGCTTTTGCTTTTTCAGCTAGGGGTTTCCTTTTTTCGGGGCATAACTCGAAGAAGAGGCAATAACCGGATAATCGGCTAAGAAAGGATTAGGGAATCCCAAGTAAGCTAGAGTAAGCATGGGATATTAAGTATATTAAGCTAACCTGCTAGCAAAGAGTTAGCTATTGAGTGAGTCCTTCCCAAGTGAGGAGGTGAGGAAGTTTATAGAATAAGTAATGTGATATGAAAGAGAGCTCTATAGTCAAGCAAGCTTCTTTCAAAGAGTAATGGGTTTCCGTTCTTCATTGTAATGTCCGTTCTATAGGATGATCGTTCTATACCTATAAGATGGACGTTCTGTGGCAAGCCCCTCTATCGATTGTAAGTTCCCAGCCCCAGGTATAGAATTAGAGTCTTTCTTCAGTTTGAGATCCAGCTGGCTAGTTTGAAAGTGTGTACAAAACAGGGGTAATCTAGTAGTAGTACTGGTCTCGATGGTGATCTCTTTTTTTTAGGGTCCAAGCCGATACTTTTCCCATCCTGTGATTAAGGCTGTGATAAAAGCCTGTTTTGTAAAGCCAGTTAAAGGCCAGCAAATGCAATCTCTGAGTCTAAGGAAATTGCTTTTATTTTACACCGGTGTGAGACCCTCCTTTTCCTTCCTTGTGCGAACCATTCCAGGACTGGATTCAATTTTCTAAAACCAATGAAGATATTTGCAATTCTCTTCTCAATGTCGTGCCAGCTGAGGGAATAGTTTACAGGCAAGTTACATTTGCTATGGAACCAGTCGAGGCTGGTCAAGATCAATAGGCCAAGTTACTTTAAAAGCCTTCCAATTGGAGTTCCCTTTGTAATTATAAGCCCTGCCGAGCTTGTTGATGTTTTAGAAACCACTTTGCTCTGCTTGCGGGTGCGTGCTACAAACCTGATTGATAAGGGTGTCCATTGTGATCCTAAACATTTGTTTTTGGTCTAGTGCCCCCAATGTGGCAGGCTTTAGTAGTGGTTGTTCAGGTGTGATGCACCACCAAACTAAGAACCCCAACATTAGGCACAAAAGGAATAGGCCACCGAAAAGAAGGTATGGTTGGTTGTGGTAAAGGAAGGACTTCGGCAACGAGTTAACCCACTTGTACCAATAGGCGCAAGAAGTGGAGTTTCGGTATTCATAATATAAGGTCCGAACCTGGGCATCCTCACTAGTCAGCCATGTCATCCTTTCTTCAACCAGTATCTGTTTGGTTTAAGAAAACCAGCTATATCCAATCTTGGTTGGCCTTTCACCCTTAGCCACAAGTCATCCCTGAATTTTGCCACATACATGAGTTCGGTTCTCCAAGGTCTGTTAGAGCTCTCTTCAACCTGCACATGGCTTGATCGATCGGTTTTAGGTCAAATAGGAAGAACTAGTTGATTCCACCTCTGAAAAGTGCCTATACCTAATGGCTTAAGCCGTTGTTCCCATATTCTCGCTGACCCATCATGCAAAAGGTATGCTATTAGAGTGAGTGCGCTTTACTAATAGAATCTCTTATTTGTTCCATCCTTAGGAGGGGAGAATGATGCAAACAAGAAACACAGTCGGCAATGTTTTGGTAAATTTATTCAGACAAGAACAAGAAGTTTCAATAGAAGTGGAGAATGAAGTAGTCCCAATCGAAGAAGAACAAGTAGAAATGGGACAAAACCAAGAACAACCCATACGCTCTATAGGTAGGGATAATGTGTTGCTCAATTTAAGAGCAATGATGGAAAGAATTGAGAAGAGATTGGATGTGCATGACAAGATTCTTAAGAAGAAGCCCGAGGAAAGGTATAGTGGTACAGTTGAGAAAATCGAAGGTAACCACGAGAAGAAGAAAAGAGTTGAGATACTTGAAGAGGTGCAAGGGCACGAAGATGAGGAGTAATATGAAGAGAGTACACGAAGAGACTAATGCGTTTTATGAGGCTGACCGAGAAAGAACATAAGGGTTCCATCGACTATGTACTTAAGAGATTCACGAGGTTGAATCCTCCTCACTTTAACGGTTCCATTAAGGATAGAGCCGGTGAGAAGTAGATAGATAATATCTTGTAGTATTCTCACTCCATTAAACATAGTTAACCATTATAACTCCTAATAATTAGAGACTTAACTCAAAGTGATGATTATCAAGGTTTAATTCAAAAGTAAGGAATCCCAAGTTTTCTAAATAAAAAAGTTTAAATCAATCAAAATCTTTCAGATCAGAGTAAAAATAAGTTACGGAATCATGGGATACCTCATAGGAGTAAAAAGGAATTAGAAACAGTTGAAAAATAAAACATATGATGTGATACAGGGCAATGCACTACATATTGGGAGTATTTTGAAGCTCCTAAATATCACAGGTAAGCTTTCCTACTTAAATATTCTTCTCTTCTACCATTTTCTAAATGGTAGAGGTTAGGGTTTGATTGTTAACGGTGATTTTCAATCCATAGAAGCTATAGGTCTAAATTCATTGACTTAAATAGAGTTAATGGGAGTAGATTAGGCTAAGTAAACTTGATATTTATGGTTTTATGATGATTGATAGTTAGAAGACATTAAATGTCCAAAATTCTCATAAATTTGATGGTTGAAAATAATGTGGTTTTATTCATGTCCATTTAAGAACTCAATGTTATTAATGAGAATTAAAGGACGCTAAGAAGCCTTATGGGTACTTTTACATGAGTCAAGAATAAATCTTAAGTATTAAGAAATGATGAAGTGTTAATGAAAAATAATTCAAAAATAAATATTGATGTTTTGCATGGTAAATGCTTGTAGAGTAACTACCATTAGAACTATTCAAGCTTCTTAGTAGCTTTGAGAGTGAGTAATTGAGGGGTGAAGCCTTTGACCTCTCAAAGGCTTGAGGTAATAGGGGAAAATTCTATCTTATACTTTTGTGTGTTTATTAGTTTATGGATTTATGATTTATCATTGAAATGTTTAAATTAAAAAAAAGATATGCAAGCATGGCTTGATTTGTTAGGAAATTCACTAGATCAAGTTTGTGAATTTTATGCCTTGTGATGTAAAATTTCTTTGAGAACAAAATCAGTGGATTTTCGTATTAAGTTTATTGGGAGTCCAATGATTTTGTGAATTGAGAAGTAACATGAATTTTTGTTTATGAAAAGTTCAATGATGTTTTAAAATACTGGAGTTTAATCATTTTGAAAGTGTGAAGTACAAGAATTGTGAAGTTAGAGTTCAACGACTTGTTTGTTTTGAAGTTCCATGAAAAAGTTATTAAGAAAGCTCAATGATAAAGTAATGATGAAGTTTAATGAAAATTGATAATGTGAAGTTCTATGAATTATATATGTGTGAATTATGGTATGAATGTGTATTGCATGATCTTGAAAGGCGGGAGTTCGACTAGGAAGAGAAGTAGTTGATAAAAATTCATGTGGTAACACCCATCCGTGAGATGGTTTGCCTAATCGATTATATATATATTGTCCCCCTTGTTCAATGAGGTACTGTCCCACTAGTTCAACTAGGGACTCGAATCTAGCTAACTATCCACTGGTTCAATAAGAAGGCTAGTCTAGGGTGTATAACACCTCATAGTGTGAGAAATTAGGAAAACCATGTTCCATATGTGAATTGGGTGCACCTTAGCTGGGTAATCCCCTCACAAGTGTTTAGGTTAGGAAAATCATAGAATATAGACTATCCCATTAAGTTATAGCCCATGGTTTCATGTTAGAGGAATAAGGATATAAGGGAGGTGTGATCATGCATATATTGATTAAGGGCACTTGTTGTTTATATTATGTCCCTAATAATGATATCACGAGTTGAGTCTTAATTTCTTTCAATGTATTTATCAATGATATGTATGACCAACTCTTTTTATATGAAAAGTACCAAAAGCATTGTTTCTCAAGTAAATGTTATTATGTGAGTAGAATTGTGAATATCTATTTTCAAATGTTTTACATGGCCTAAAGTATTGACATTAACTGCGACTTGCATTTAAACTAATTGATATGTATTAGTATGGATTAGTCGGACCTTGGTTACTGAGTAGTTATACTCACCCCATTATCTTCAAATTACAGGTAATAGCTCAAGAGGTATGGACAGAGAAAAACACCTAAAGGCTTAGAAACGCGATCCTTTTATAGTAGATCTCCTTATTTTGAGTAAACTTATGTGTATGACAATTTCAATTGTCAATTAGGAATTCTCATTTGTTCCTTACTTGCATTATATGAGTTGTATATTGTAAGTGTATTTTGGGCCTTAGGGAGTGAGTTGACGAATATGTGTTATTATGATAGGGCCAAAATACTAATACAAGTAAGAGTAGAGCATATTATGAGATAGTTTGGGAGAACTTGATGAAAATTGTGGTAAACTCCCTTTTTTATGTTTTTGAGTTTAAAGAGTTGAATAGTGAAAATTTAATCTAGGAGTATTTCATGTGATATGGTGCATTGCACTAGTTAATGATTTATATATGGTGTCAATGGCTATTGGCCTTTGATATTTGGTTTGGACACTTGATTTTATAAAGATTGTTGTAAAAGTGTAAGTTTTGAAAAGTGTATCCAATTTTTATTTTAGAAATAATTTGAGTCTGAGACTAATGCCATAAGATAGAGGTCGGAGAGAGCTTTATATAGACACCTAGTTCGCATCATGCAAACGTCAAATATAGATATGGGGTGCATCAAAAGTTGGCCCTAATGCTGTCAAATTCATAGTAAAATTCACTATTAAAATTCATGCAATTGTGCCGTGGCGCATGGTGCCATGACCTATAGCGCATGTCATAAAGGCAAACACACCATAGTGTATGTTCAATAAGCTGTGGCATACGTCTCAATTTTTAAAAATTATTTTGTTTTAAATTCTTAAACAAATACACTCACTTATGTAATCCCATACTTCTATATATTTGTGAACTTTGATTTGTTTGGTTGCAAGACTTTGCAAATAATTTTAGTTTCGTAAACTTAAGGTCCCTATTTTGCTAGCCAATGGAAACTTTATATCTTAATAATTACTATAATTTCATTCCCTAATTATTTGAAATTTGGTTTTAATTATGGGATTAAAAGGAGGAGGATGTTACATAGAGGGTCCCTACATTATTGAAAAAGTGTTTGACTATGACACTTTAACACTTAATGACCTTTACGTGAAATCCCCTTCAAGGCAAATGGTTATTTATGCAAACAATTTCATGAGGGAGAATCATCTTCATTGCTTGCCAAGTTGAGGTTTATAGAGCCTCCATGAGTTCACATAAAGTTGTCTCTCTCCTTTTATCCCCTTTAATTGCTTTGATTATTCACAAATCACACAAATGAAGCACTTTTTTAGATTTGCTTGCTGACATAATTCACACATGTAGTACGCTATACTTTGCTTGTGTTTATGTTTATATAAGGTTTAATTGTAGGGGAGAGGTAACCTATTCCATTACATTAGAAAAAATTTAGGTTTTTCATTTTTCTTTTCTTTATTTTTGCTTGATTTTTTTTAAAAAAAAACTTCTTTTCTTAATTTTGCATACATTTTATTATGGAGTCATTGTCTTGATTTTTCCTTGAGTACATATATTAAGGACAATACATGACATAAGTGTGGGGGAAGAGTCATAAAAATTTTGATTTTTCAAAGAAGAAAAATTTAAAAAAAAAATCTGTTTGACTTTGGTTAGGTGATTGAGGAATTTTTCTTAGATTTTTGGAATATAACTATTGAAATGTTGTTGCTTTGGCTATTTTACTTTGTGAAACAAACTTTCTATTACATTATGTGTGATTGAGTAGAAAGGCACAAACCTTGTTTGAAGAAGCCAAACAATATAGAATGAGTTGTCTCTTAGTTTTAGCATCCTCCAAAACTTGTTTCTTATCTTATTTAAGGCTACATCATTGCATTTACTTGAAGGAAAGTGATAGTAGGCATTCATTAAAAAGTCAAAGGCCTTTAACTAACCTTGATTTGTTTTATATCCTTTGTTAGCCCTTTGAGCCTTTTTGGTTTATTTCATTTGTAAAAGCAAACACTACACCCTCTTTAATCATGGATTGCATGTAAATTTTTTGTTTTTTTGTTGCAATGAATATTTCTCTCTTTCGTTTAACTTTGAGGATAGCTATCATTATTTTTTTTCCATTATTTTATTCCTTTCCATTTCAACAAAGGTACCCAAATAGTTGTCAAAGAACAATGTTATTTTTAGAAGCTAAAGTTGCCAAGTTGAAAAACAAAAAGAACAGAAAAAGCAAGTTAGAAAATAAAAGAAGAAAAAACAATATTTGAAAAGCAAAAGAACAAAGTGAAAAGTAGAGAAATGAAATAAAGAGATTGAAAAATGAGTTTCTTAGGTTACATATTTGTGAAATATATCTTGTGCTTCTATTTCCACTATTATTTGTATCTTTCTTTCCAATCCATAACCTTAGTTATTTCATTTTCTTGTTGAGCTATCCATTTAGTTAGACTCTTGAGTGCTTTGTAAATTGTTGCATGCTACATTATGGCTAAGACAAGTTTCTCAAGCCAATCGCTCAACTCCATCTCTCCTCTCAATTAGAGCTCAATCATCTAACAAAATCATCGCTCATCTTCAGTCACCTTACACAAATGCTCTGTAGCTCTCAACTCATCTTGTACATCTTCCTCTCAGTCCAGATTCATCCAATGGCTTGAATTTCAACTCATTCATGGCAGCTTCTTATAGACCTCTCCTTCAATCAATAGTTATAGAGAGTGAGATAAGAGGCTAAAACTTCAAGCATTCTTCAAGATGATGAAATTTCACTTGAGCTTTATATTCTCTTGATTTTGGTTTTGTTGTTGCTCATATCTGATTTTGAATTTAGTTCATTGATTCTAGTTATATTTAATAAATGAATTTGATGTCATTTATCTTGTTAAGGATTAGGTTGCTTTGGTTACATTTTCTATTAAATTTATGCACCTCAAGTGTTTGAGTTTATGTTTTAATGATTATTACTTGCTGAATTCGAATTCCTCTTGAGTCTTGCTTGATATTTCTATTCATTTAGTTTCCATTATGTCTTAATGAGGAGTTGATTGTCTAAATTTAATTGTTCTAAGTGTCAGAGCAAGGTTTTAACAAGGAAAAAATTCAATGTGATTTGTTTAATCAAAGTTTGGCAATTGTTCAGGAGTTATGTGTCTTGGTCTAAGCCACATTTACCTAGTCCTAGTGGTCATTAGATTTTTAATTTTATCAATTGAGTAACATAGGGACCGAGGTCATGGAATTAAGGAGTCTATGATGGTGGAATGGGTTCAGAATTTAGAATATTTACTCATTTGCTTGTTTGAGTCAATTTTATTTCCATTCATTTTTACTTGAATTTATAAAACTAAAAAATTAATTTTTTCTCTTCTTGATTTTTGTCAAACAAATAGTGACTTTAAGTTGTGAAATGATTTATGAATTGAATTTAGTTGCTTAAACTTGCTCTCTTAGGATTTTAATAGGGCATGCGCCATGGCATGTACCACATGCGCCATGGCACAAATGTTAGTTCTGCAACTATCATTTGCCAGCACACAAGACAAATTTTTGGCGTGCATCATTTTCACATATGACATCGAAATGATTCAAGCGCCCACACAAAACTTATCTTATAAGCTAACTAATGAGAAAATTTTGGACATGATCTAATGGTCCAATCAAAATCTAAACACCCGAGTATAAAAAGTCACTTTTTATAAAAATTTAGCGCACAAATCACTCACATTATCTTATTAGACTATTTTAAGCTTTGAATTAAGTCCAAAAGGACTTAATACACATGAGTGACCACATTTTATACCATACATACACATAGATCAAGATTTAGCTATTCAATAGCCCATTTTTACAAATATAAACTTTTCACAACTTGGCTTAAAAACTTTCCACTAGCCATTTTCACTACAATATCACCACAATTCTCAGTTTTTCATGTTCACATCATATTCATCACAAGCTCACAACTAAATCTTAGCCCCGAAGACTCATTTCACCACATACTAATACATGTAAGCTAAGATTTACTAAATCAATACAAAATTTCAACAATTCACTACTTATATCCATTCAAAACATGTATGCAAGTCCTATGGCAACTTATATATACAACATTTACAACTAGTTTAAGTTCATAACACAAACCTCTGGGATTGTATGGGTTGATTGTCAATAAGCAGGCCCTGAGTCTTTTTCCTTTCCTTGATCACTATTCTGTCTTGTAAAAATGTAACTATAGGGTGAGATAATAATCTCAGTAATAGAGTAACTATCTACTACTAACTATCACATGCAGCCATAAGCAACATTATATAATATATGGGTAAAAGTATAGCATAAAATATAAGTTTCTCTTCAATTTGTATCAATACATATATTTCAACACTTTCACAACTCATATTTACCACTATTCACGACTCATAACATTAATAGCATGATCATTTCTAACAAACCTCCAAATCACCCTAATTTGAAACCATAAGCTCACCTTAGGCCAATATATACACTCATTGACCTTGAACTCACCTTCAATGGTAGAGTCACTAGGCCAAAGGCATTCTCACTCACTTTTAGACTATAATTTCCCCTATTACGCATAAAAGAATGTCGTTGACTCTAACGTCACATCATATCGATACTAAGGAATCTAAATCTCTAACACCACACCTCAATAAGTACCCAAGAAATAATCTCTAACACTGCACCTCGAAAGGTACTAAGGAGATATAATTCTTCAATACCATATCCCATCAGGTACTAATGAGAATATCTGTAAGGTCTCCCTTACTTAACCACAAAATACTCCACAATTAAGGTAATCAAGGGATTAACCCTCAAAGGATTACCAATTGTAAAATTTCATAAAAGAGCAAATTTCTCAAATCATTTATAATGAAATCCCACATTCAACATTTCAAATCTCAAATCATACTTCTTAAGTTCAAACTAGAGTTTAAAAATGGTGCAGAAGCTTAGAAATTATATGGGACCTAAAACATTGAGTTTTAAAATTTCAAACTGATATTTGTGTATAAAATGACTTATGCACCGCAGCTCGTCCTTTTCTATGCTATGAGTCGCAACATAAGGCGCTATGCACTATGGCACATTGCACGAATTTGACAGCATCACTGTTTTCATTTAATAGCATAGGGAGTGAACTTTTGATGCATCCTAAATCTCCGTCCGACATTTGATTGAGGTAGTTTTGGTGTCTACACAGAGCTTTCTCCTAACTCTAGCTAATAACACTAATTTCATTTTCAAATTCTTTTTCTACAAAAAGTTGGACATCAAAACCTATTTTGACTACTTTTCACAAAAATCTCACAACTTTGGTGCCCCAACTCAACCCCAGGTGCTATAAGCTTATACCAACCATCTGACTACACTCAATGAACTCTAACAGGCTCGTACAATGCACCACACACGTTCAAAAACACATACATCATAAAATAACCACTCGACCCTAATTTTTTTATAAAATACAAGGGGGAGGAAATTGTTGCATAAAATTATCATTTTTATTTCAAATCTTTCAAAATACACATGTTTCTACTTGTACATATTTTAGCCTTATCTATAGGTTTACAACCAAAACTCCATAATTGGTAGCACACAAGACACAAGTTGTACACTAAGCTATGCAGTTGCATATCAATTGTAAATAGATAGATGCAAATAGGCAAACACACAAAATAACACATATGAGATATTTAGCCACAGTTCACAAAACTAACAACCATGTGACCAGATCTAAAATACATAATAAAACACAACACGAGGCACAATAATAACAATCATGTGCCCTTAATGCATGCCAGACCATAATACAATAACCATGTGGCTGGATTTATATGCATGATGATATACCAACCTTATACACTCCCATTACCTCCGACACAAAACCGACGGCTATTACATGGCTAAATCCTTCATAGACTAACCAGCCTTTTACTTGTGAGGAGCTACTAGGCCAGGGTTAACTTGCTCGCTTATGTAATTCAATTTTCCCTAATACTAACAACCATGGGATGTCATACCCCTAATCTAGCCTCCTCATGAATCGGTGGAAACTAGTTAGGTTTGATTTCCTTATAGAACAAGACAATCCCGATTCAACTATAGTACAAGGGCTACCTTGCGATTCCAACGGTCGGTGCCAAGGCAAGTTCCCAATTTCAATACTCATTGCTAATACCATGTGGATTTAAACTAATCTACTCCTCTCCTAGGCGAACTCCCGTCAATGATTGTGCTATGCACATTTCTTACATAATATGCATTTCAAAGAATTCATGGCAAATAATCTCATACTCATATTCACTTACTCTACATAGTCAACACATGTCACATCACAATTCTCCACCCATAATAACAAACCATAATGAAGTTCACAATCATGAAGGGTGGTAAAATCAAGGTTTTCCTTTTAAAATCATTTTACAAATCAAACATATTGCCAATATGCATTGTTAGTTTAAATCATCTATTACATTTCACAAACACAATTAATATTCAATTATAAAGATTAGGTTTCCCCTGATTACCTTAAACCTTTCAGAGGTTAAAGGTTTACCCTTCACACAAATACTTCTAAAGCTTCTCCCAAGCTTGATTGGTGCAAAATTTAACTCACACTATAATTAAAATCAAGAATATTATTATAATCCCATCTTTGAGGATTCACCAATACCAAACTCTACATATCTATTATGCCAATCCATAAATTTCTACTCATTCATACCCAATGGACTCTTTAGGTTCCATTAATATATATTATTATTAATAACTCTTCAAACCACAATTAATAGACATAAACTTCTCCTAACCACCACATTAATGTTGATTTCGGATATTAAAGGCTCTCATGAACCAACCACTTCTATAATCATCAATGTTGTGCTTCAAAACCTTAAACAACTCCCATTATACTCATTTTAATCACTAGGAACAGACTCATATTCCAATGGGTCGAAAATAAACCTTCCAACTAAAACCCTATCATAAATCTTCATAAATGAGGGAGAGAAAGGAAGAAGAAGGCCTAATAGACTTATCTTAAGTATTTGGGAGCTTTGATTTATCCTCAATGTGATCCAACAATGTGCCCTAGCAGAGCCCAACTTGTGTTCTTTGATTTTCTCTTCTCCTTCTCTCTAATTTTCACGCAGAATGCAAACTAATTTATTCAATTTTTTAGCTATACACTGTAGTGCAAGATACCCTTCACCATATCACACGGCACAGAGAGGCCCATTACATTTAAATCTACCCTTGTGCGCCTTGGCGGACTAACAATGCACCACAACATATGGCACAGAAGGCAAACCTTCATTCTTCTTCCTCTTTCCTTACCTAGGTAGCCTGCCATCGATTCGAACCCACTTTTAGGGTTGAAACCACAACAATCTCACCAAGTTAGGCCTTTCTGACTACACATTTCATTAACTCACTAATCTAAGTCACTGAGTTAACCAATCACAATTAATTTTCTTGAATTTACAATATGTCATATAGTCTTTCACTATATCTCCCTACGGGTGAACTCCTACCCCTATAATCATGCTTTCTTACAATCACCACATTTTCATACTATACACAACCATATACATATTTATATATATAGTTGTAAAGTATTCAAAGCCATAAATTTAGTTCTCTACAAATCCATGTCATGCAACAAATGTTTAGTTGGAAAACTTGCTTATTCTTAAATTATTTCATGCAGTAATACTCATACTTTCAAACAATTATAATAGATAATCAAATAGAGAAAATCATTTAGTTACCTTAACCCTTCTATCATAAGAAAGGTTACCTATGAATTTCAATTACCACTAACTTGTCTCTACAATCTCCTTTCTCTTACTTCACATGTGGAATATGCCAATCTACATGGAATTGGTATAATTAGTCAATTGTTCTAATTGACCAAAAATACTTATTTACTACTTTAAGCTATAATTAACCATCATTCATTCTCACTTCACTAATCTAGGTTCACTCCCATTGAATTACCACTTTCCATTATGTCTAATAATCCCATTTCACCTTTGCTCCATTTTCCCCCTATTTTCTCTTAATTTAGGAAAAATATTAAGCTTATAGCTTCAAAGCTCTATCTTTCCAGTCCAAACTAGTCACAAAGATTTAATTTACCTCCCAAGAGCCTTTTTATTACTATAAGGTAAGAAAGCAACCCCTTAAATTTTTCTAATTCAAGTTTTTTATAACTCATACAAAAAGAAATTATAGTAGAATTAGAGGTAAGGGTTGTACCAGACTTACTCGATAAGCTATTAATTAGAAATGTCTTCTAAGCTCCAATAAATGCTTGCCTTAGCAGACCTTTGCTCTCTTCTCTTCTCCCTCTTGTGTTTTCATTTTTTTCCTCTTCCAAAATCCAAGTTGATCCATGACTTATTAATTCATTTTTTGTGCCATACATTGCAACAATGGTAGCTTGTGCCGTGACGCATGGCACAGTGAGGAGAATTCTCACCACACTCGCACACTTTGTCCTAAGACTCAATTCTTCCGCTCATATTTGTCCATTCATGACCCTAAAGACTCAAATTATCAAATAGCCATCCAAACTTCTAATCATTTACTAATTACTAATTCACCCCTGATTAGTAGCTAATCGCAGCATTAGAAAATTAGGATGTTATAACCCAGGCCTACTCTATGCTTCCTCTTGCCCTTGAACACCTTGAGTTTCAACTCTATCTCTTCTTGTTCTTTACCTCTTAGAATTATATCATGATCCTAAATCGTCTACCTTATGTCTACTATCATATTTCTTAATTCTTCTAGTAGCTCATCATACCTATCTCTTGGTTGTGGCTAAAGTGGTTGAACTTCTAGCTCTTGCTCCTCCTCATTCACTTGCTTAGAAATAGCAATTCTAGCACGAGTACCTCTCCTCATGACGTTTACTATTTTTCCCTCCTAAAGACAAAAAGAGGAAGTAAAAATGAGCATAAGAGAAAGAGTTGTGTAATGAACTAGGATTAGTTGCCATATCTAGAATAAATGCAACAAATGATGACAAAAATTTGGTCTCGAAACTTAATAAACTGATACCAAAAGGTGACTTGACATTAAGAAAGGTTAACCTAATCACTATAATAACAAAACCAAACTGCACTCAAATACTTTATTTGAAAAGCTTGAGCTCAAGACTCATTTTAGGTATCATCAAAATTCTTAACTAACTCAATAATAATAAAGCATAGCACAATGAAAAATAACCTAGGCATTCATTAGAGTCCATACATGCTGTCAAGATAAAGAAATAAAGTTAAAAACTAAGCTACCTAATGAGATAAGTTTGGACATGATCGATCCGATGGTCTAATTAAAATTTAAACACTCGGGTGTAAAAAGTTACTTTTTAAAAAATTTTAGTACACCTAAACACTCAAATCGATCACATTATCTCATTAGACCATTTTAGGCCTTAAATCAAATCCAAAAGGACCTAATACATCTGATAAACCACAATTCATATCATACGTACACACAGGTCAAGATTTGGTTGTTCAATTAGCCTATCTCAACTTTTGATAACTATTCACAACTTAACCTAAACAGAATAGTTTGGCCATTTCACCATGAGCTCACAACATATTCACAACTTTTCACATTTACATGATATTCACAACATAGTTTTAGCCCATGTTAATCATTTCTCTACATATTTTCACATAAGGTCTAAGATTTACAAAATCACTACAATTTCAATAATTCATTACTTATAACCATTCAAAACATGCATGTAAATCTTATGGCAACTTGTATTTACAAAATTCATACTAGTTTGAGTTCATTACACAAAACTCTAGGATGCATGGCTTTACCAATACTAAGTCGATCCTGAATCTTTTTCCTTGCCTTGATTACTACTCTGACCTATAAAAATATAACCATGGGTTGAGATAATAATCTCAGTAACATAATAACTCTCTACTATTAACTATCACATGAAATCATAAGCAAGTATTATATAATTTACATTTGAACATGGGCAATATAATACAAATTTCACCTCAAACTATATCAATAAAGTATTTTACCACTTTCATAAGTCATTTTCAAAACATTTCACCATTAATATAGCATATAGTATGATTACTACCATCCCAACCTCCAAATCATCCTGACCCGAAATCATAAGCTCATTTTAGACCAATGCACACATTCACTAGCCTTGAGCTTACCTTTAGTGATAGAATCACTAGGCCAAAGGTGTTCTATCCCACTTTCAAACTATGGTTTCTCCCATAACACATAACGGGGTGCCGTTAGCTCTAACATTGCATCACATCAATACTAAGGAGTCCAAATCTTTAACACTATACCTCAATAGGTACTAAAGAGATACAATTCTCCAACACCATACCCTGTTAGGCACTAAGAAGGATATGCCATATGGTCTTTCACTACTTCTTTGTATGGGTGAACTCTCACCCCCATGATCATGCTTTTGTATAAATCACATCCATGGGTATATAATACCATAAATATATATATATATATATATATACACACACACACACATATATGTACTCGCAATGCATGCAATTCATAAACTCAATTTTTTAAAAACCAATGTCATGAAATAAGCATTTAGTTAAAAATTATGCTTATTATAAAACCTTTTCATGCAACAATACTCTTGCTCCTAAAGAATTACAATAAATAATCAACCAGAGAAAGTTACTCAATTACCTCAACCCTTCTGTCACAAGAAAGGTTACTCATAGACCTTCACAACCACTAACTTGTCTCTACAATCTCCCTTTCTCAACTTACACATGCAATATGCCAATTTACACACAATTGCCACAATTAGTCAATTGATTCAATTAACTAAAACTACTTAATTATTAATTAAGGTTATATCCAACCATTCATTCTTTTCTACTTAGCCACTCTAGGTCTAGTACCACACAATTGCCACTTTTTATCACTTCTAACAATCCTATTTTACTTCTACTCAATTTCTACTCCATTTTTCCTTTGATTTAGGGTCAATTAAAGCCTATAGCTTTAAAGCTTTATCATTCAACTCCAAACCAATCATAAAGCTTTACTTTAACTTTTGAGAATCTTTTAATTATTATAGGGTAAGAAACTAACCCCTTAAATTTTTCCTATTCAATTTCTCTATAACTTATATTAAGAGAAATTATAATAAAATCAAAAGCAAAGACTGTACAAGACTTACCCGATAAAAGATAGGTTGGAACTGCCTTCCAAGCTTCTAAATTCCCTTGCCCTAACAGACCCCTTTCTTTTTCTCTCTTCCCTTTCATGTTTTCTTTCTTTTTCTCTTTTGAAATAAAAGCTGATTCACAACTCATTCAGTAAATTTTTGTGCCATGCACTGTGGCATGTGATACGGTGAGTAACAATCCTCACCGTGCACACATACTTCATTTTGAGATACAATTCTTCTACCCTTATTGTTCATTCAACACTCTAATAAGTTAAATCACCAAGCAATCATCTAAATTTTTAATCATTTACTAATTACTAATTCATTCTTGATTAATAACTAATTACAAGATTGGAAAATCAAGATAGTGCATTGGCTACCTCTCAATTTCAATGGTCGGTGCCAAGGAAAGCTTCTGATTCTAACAATAAGTTGCCATTACCATAAAGATTTACCAATATGGTCCTCTCCTTACATGAAACTATCACCAATGATCATGCTATGCATATATTGACACTTACTATGTCATGTTAACACAATTAATAACATCATATTATATTCACACAATTTTCCTTATCCATCATCCTCCACATGCTAAACATATATTCATTATTTGCATAATGACATATTCTCAATCATCATCATTAATCATATATGTATAAATGTGCATATTGCTTTTAATATTTCAACACAACTTCACACACATAAATCATCATATTATCAACATTTGCATCCATGGTTCTTAATACACCCAACAAATTTCAAATAATTTAGTTTACTAACAAAAAATTAACATACAACTATATAAAGAAAATTTTTTTCTAGTTACCTTAAACCTTTAAGAGGTCAAAGGTTATCCCCCAAAATATAAACTTTAAAAGCTTTTTCTTAAGCTTGAATGGTGCCAATTTATTTAATATACAATTATAACATATTGATAATATCATTACCCCATATTTAGGCAATTTTCAACATTCTAACTCCACATTTTCTCTTGTATAAAAATCATAAACTCACTCTCAATCATATCCAATGGGTTTACTAAGTTTCAATAACTCATGTTATCATTAATAAGCATTAAACCACCATTAATGGCTTCAACACAACTCCAACAACCCTCATAAATACTAAATTCACCCATTATTATCCCTGAACCTCCAACAACTCACAAAACTACTAATATGAGGTTTAAATGCTCTAAACAACTCCTATTATCACTATTTTAGCCAATAGGTTTTGACCTATAGCTCATATAAATCGAAGATCACTCTTTTAACTTACCCTAACTTTAACCTTCATGAAAATGGGAGGAAAGGGAAGAGAGAAGCATAGAGGACTCACCTTGGGTGATTAAAAGCTCTAAAATATCTCTAATAGTCCTCAAATTCGTGCCCTAGCAAAGCAAGTGACATGTCTCATTTTCTCCTTTTCTTCTCTTTTGTTTTCAAATTCTAATGTAGCCCTTTATTAGAAGAACTGGCTATGCACCGTGACACACATAGCATACTCCACGGTGCACTGCATATAGAAGCCCATCATTATTAATTTCCCTTTATGTGCTGCAGCGAACGTGCTACACTCCATGGCATATGGCACAGAGGCTCCTTCCTTAATCTTTCTCATCTTTGATGCCTATATGGCCTAACTTCCCTTAGGACCTAAAGATAAGGTTAAACTCACAATTAAACATACTTATTAGACCCATTTGACCACACACCACATCACTAAACTTAATTGCCTTTATTAAGCTTTGTTATTTAAGTTTAAACTTCTAGAATATTACATTTAATATGAGTATGATGTTATTCTTAACCCCATGATATATTTCTTGATTTCTAGTGCCTTACGGTCTTTATTTATCAATTGGTTTATACTTGGCATAATGACATACCTAAACTAATGGAATTATTATTATTTTTTTCATATTTTTGTTGTTCGTAGTCCCCCTAAACATTTACTTTTTTCATTAAAAATTCAGTTGTCCTTCATGTAAAATTGTTGAATCCTCACATGTTAGTGTGACAGTTATATGTAATATCTTATGGATTATATGTAAATAAAATACACAGAGGGCCCCTACTATTAGTGCCCCTATAATTACATGAAAATGACAAACTAATTACATGTAAATTAATATGGGAAAAAATTCACGAGTACACCTAAGGAATAATTTACATGTAATCTCTAACGAATTACATGTAAATCAATTACACAGAGAAGACACCCCTATTAAAGGCTTATATTTACATGTAAACCACCATTGATTATGTAAGCCTTCTCTATATCTGTCAAATATAAGAAATGATTAACTTAAGCACCACCTTTTAAAAAACCAAATCATAATCAATTACTTTGTTTAAAAAGCTTAGGCCACATAATAGAGTAATATGTAGCAGAATTTAACTATATGCATTCATTTAGATCATTGCATGCCTTTTTAAAACAAAGAATACAGGTTAGATTAGGGCCATGCACTGTGGTGAAATACACCATCTGCCATGGTGCACGTGCCAATTTCAACAGTTATCATTTGACAACTTAAATGATGAATTTTCGGCGTGTATAGTTTCCACATACAATATTCGATCGGAATGATTCAAGTGCTTATGTGTAGTATATCTTATAAGCTAACTAATGAGATAGGTTGGATACAATCTAATGATCCAATCAAAATTTAGATACTCAAGTGCAAAAGGTCACTTTTTCTAAAAATTTCGTGCACCCAAGCACTCAAATCAATCCCTTAATCTCATTAGACCATTCCAAGCCTTGAATTAGGTCGAAAAGGATCTATTACACCTGATTAACTACAATATATTTCATATATACACACATGTCAAAATTGTGTCACTCAACAACCCATTTCTAAAAAACATAATTTTTCACAATTTAACATAATTTGGCTCACTTGGCCTTTTTCACCATAATTTGGCTCACTTGGCCTTTTTCACAATCACACCTTCACATATACACAACAAATTCACCACCAAATCTTAGCCCATACAATTTATTTCACCATATATTTCCACACATGGACTAAAATTCACAAAATCACTACAAATTTTCCCACAATTCACAACTTAAACATGCATGGAATTCTTATGGCAACTTATATATATATACACACACAATATTCACATCAAGCAAGTTCATTACACAAACTCAAGAGTTTCTTTAACAATGCCACTACTATACCTGTCCAGACTCTTTTTCCTTGCCTTTCTCACTATTGAGACCTGTAAAAAAGGTAACCACGAGGTAAGATAAAAATCTCAATAATGAAATAACTTTCTACTATCAACTATCACATGCAAGTATAGCATAATATACATTTGAACATAGTATATAATTTACATCTCACTTCAAATTGCATTAGTACATATCATTTCACAATTTTTAAAACTATAATTACTACTATTCACCACTTTTTTGCACATAACATGATCACTATCGACCAAACCTCTAAATCAGCCCAACATGAAATCATAGGCTCACCTTAGACCAATGTACACTCTCATTGACCTTGAGCTCACCTTTAGTAGTAAAATCATCCAGCTAAAGGTGTTCTATCTTACTTTCGAACTATAGTTTCTCTTAATATACACAATGAGGTGTCATTGACTCCAACACCATATTACACAAATACCTAGAAGTCTAAATCTCTAACACCACAACTCAATAGGCACTAAGGAAATCATTTCCAACACCGTATCTTAAAAGGAACTAAAGAGGTATAATTCTCTAACACCATACCCTATCAGGCACTAAGGAGAATATGCTATATAGTCTTATCACCACACTCCACACGGGTGAACTCTCACCCCTATAATCATGCTTTCTGAACCAATTATAGGTTCCCAATCACCACTTTACTCATATATATACATATACACATTTCTATACCAAATTACACAAATTTCATTACTTGTTTTGCTAACATCCCTTTTTATGCATAAACATTCAATGCTACAAAAACATGCTCAGTCAAAACAATTTCATGCATTACATAGCAAACTCACACACAGTTACAATAAATAGTCAAATAGAGAAAGTTATTTAGTTATCTCAACCTTTCTGTTACTAGAAAAGTTACACGTGAATTTCAACTATTATTATAGCTCATCACAAGCTTCATTTCTCAACTCATATGCACAATTTGCCAATCTAAACACAATTGGCACAATTTAATCAATTGGTCCAATTGATCAAAAGTACATAATTACTATTTATGGCTACATCTAGCCATCTATTCTTTTCCTTTATCCGTTCTAGGTCTATTACTACTCGATTACCACTTTACATCACCTCAACTGATCTCATTTCAAGCAAACAAGATTTTTACCCTAAAATATCAACAAATTAGGGCAAATTGAGCCTACAGGTTTAAAACTCTATTGTTCAACTCTAAATAGTTGCAAAGCTCTAATTTAACTCCTGAGAACATTTTTATTACTATTGGGAAATTATCAAACCCATTAAATTTCACTAATTCAACTTATTTATGACTCGTATTCAAAGAAATTGGATAAAATGGAAGGTAAGAGTTATACATAGCTTACTCGCTAAGTTACTGATCAGAAGCACATTCCACAACTCTAAAATCTCTTGCCCTATCAGCCAAGAGCTTCTCCTCTTCTCCCTTTCATATTTTCTGATTTCTCTCTCTGAACTTCACCTAAAATTCGTGACTTATGAGGTCATTTTTTGGTTTATGTGCATTCAGTACTAGCCACAACGCGTGGCACAATAAGAAGAATCTTACCGTACGTACTTGCTTCAATCCAAAACATAATTTGCTCACCCATATTTGTTCTTTAACATCTCATAGACACAAATCATCAATTAATCATCTAAATCTATAATCCTTTACTAACTACCACTTTATCCCTGATTAACAGCTATTATAGGATTAAGAAATTTAAAATGTTACATTAACAACTTGCTATCAGATTTTACAGATACAAGGAAAAATTTACAAGCATACCTGAGGAATACTTTACATGTAATCTTTAGCGAATTACATGTAAATCAGTCACGTAGAGAAGACACCCTTATTATTGCCTCGGGTTTACATGTAAACCACAATTAATTACATGTAAATTAATATGAGAAAAAAATTCACAATCATGCTTGAGGAATAATTTACATATAATCTCTAGTAAATTATATGTAAATCAAACACATAGAGAGCACGCCCCTATGAATAGCCTAAATTACATGAAAACGACTACACTTTACATGTAAATCTATAGGTGAAGAAACTCTTAAGTATGACTAAGGAATAATTTACATATAATCTCCAGTAGATTATATATAAATCAATCACATAGAGAATATACCCCTGTCAATGCCCTAAAATTACATGAAAATGATTATAGATTACATGTAAATCTCCTTGCTATAACACAAGCCATAACCCTTACACCTTAAGCAATAAGCCTTGCGCCTTAATTCATAACACATGCACCTTAAGCTAAAAGCTTGGTATCTCTCTTAACCCCAAGCGAGATCCTTTGCAACTTAAGTCAGAAGTTTTGCACTCAAGCTAAACCCCTTACATCCATGTCATACTCTTTATACCCTAAGCCATAACACTTGCACCTCAAGGCAAAAGCTTTGCACTAAAGCTAGAACCCTTGTGCTCCAATCAGATCCCTTGCACCTCAAGCCAAAGCTTTGCACCCTTAGCTAACCTCTTGCACACCAAGCCAAAAACCTTGCACCTTAAGCCAAAACCCTTACACACGAAGTCAAAAATCTTGCACCCTCTAGTTATTGAGTTTACATGTAATCAAGGGGTTTATATTTTTCTAAAACACTTCACTTGCCGGCTAAAGCTCTAACAGGTGCGTTGTCACTTGTCAGAGGAGGGGTTGGAGCTCCACAATTGGATTTTATTCCTTTTTGGAAAAAAAAAATTAATTAATGTAGTAGGGCATTTTAGTTATTTGCCCAAATTATTTAATGAATAAAATATTAGTCTTGGTCCTTCAACATACCCTATTGTCCCTAATTTATTTTACTTTTAACTAGGTCCTTTTTACCAATTTTTCCTAATAAAAATTGAATGAAATATTTGAAAAACGTTGTATTTAGAGCTCCCCTGAGGATCTTGGATTGGTATGAATTTTCTCATCAACACCACACCTTTGAAGCAACCCCCCATGGGGTGCATGAATTTGTATTTGGCTGATATGGCCAATTAACTGATTGATCTTTTTCTTTGTTTCATTCAAAGTTTTTCTGCTTGCCTTTCTATCTATATCCTATTTAAAAAAAAAATTGCTTACACAGTTAAAGCATTGATAACTGGTTCTCAAAAAAAAAAATGAGGTCAAAATTTTAATGTTTTAAAAGTTTTTACATCTTTTTAATTATATTATTATTATATCTTATATATTTTAATAATAATTAAAATTTTAATACATTTTTTTTTTAAGAAAATGAAGTAGGAGTATAGTTAAAAAATAATTTAAAAAATATTCAATAACCTATATTTTGAATCAAACATGATTTTTAGAATATATTTTCCGCCTCTAATGCTCACCCCTCGGTTGATTAAAAAGGAAAAAAAAACAAAGATTAATCAATCCAATGAATTTAGTTTACAGGGCAACAATGACAATTAAAGGATAAAGATCATTAATCCATTTATTTTTTTTTTTTGTGGGCCAACATTAATCCAGTTATCTAATAATGCAATCGAAGTCAAAATAATTCATTGATTTTATAATTTGCTCCAAACATACGAATCCATTAAATCAAATGATTCATTTCGGATTTTCCCTTTTACAAAATGCAATCATTCAACAGGGAGGGGGAAAAGCCAGGGAATTAAATAATTACTCTTTTCATTTAAAAATATAAAATATTTTAAGAAGGGAGTGTCAGGTAGAGGAAAGGGGAAAGCCAATCCCATGCCTCTGAGTCGGAAAAAAAAAAAACAACAAACAGCATGCCAACCATCACGCCAATGCCCACCGGCAACGCCGTCAACACCTCCTGCGTCTCCTTTGTCGGCGCCGGAAAGAAGCAACTCACTACATCTGATCAAACAGAGCAACCGCACCAAACACCAGCACCGACATGCACGCGTGCACGAAAATCTATAAACCGCAGGCGATACTTGGCCGCAACTTGTGGTGGAAGCCTGGTGGACCCGTCGATCACCCACAAGCCCCTCACGGTGGCGAACCCGTAACACACGTTTCCCTTGCTGTCTCTAAAGCTATCGGTGAAGCTCAGGAGGAAACAAGACACGCTGCAGAGAGATACGAGGAGGAAAGCAGTCAAGGACCGGCCGACGTTATCGCAGTTTCCAAGGTTGGTGAAGATCGGCGACGCGACAGAAGCTGGAACGCCAGCACGGAGCCGGTGGGTAGAAGCTTGGCTAAGTGAGCCGTGCTCCGAAATGTCTGGCTAATGGCTTTCTGAATCAGGTTTCGTTCTGCTTCTGGCACGTCCTTGTTTCGCAACAGAGGCATCTTCTCCTCGTCGTGGTCGTGATCCACATGGTTTCTAATCTCCATCTTTCAAAACTTGACCAGCTTGAATGCTTGATCGCAGTAGTGATGAAGAGACGTATATCAGTTTCTATAAGAAGAGGATAGGTATGGGAGCTTTGTAATGCCTTGCAAGAAACATGAAGTCCAAGTCGGGATATAAAACTCGATCGGCTTTAATGGTTCTGGATTCTGGAAGCTTTGCTTTCACTTTTTGGTTCTGTCGATGTTATTATAAAGCGTGGAAGACAGTTAAGCGAGGAAGAAAGAGACAAATGTGGGAATTTATTTAGTGGTTAAGGGAATGTTTTTTTGGTTTTTACTCAGACGCAACATGTTGAAAGTGTAAAGAGCCGAGGTTGTTTGATTTTATGCCGTGACCGAGTGCTGCTTATTCTTGCTTTGCCTGCCCAAACTAGTATCTGTGTTCTGTACTTTTACGTTTTTCCATTTTCCACCTAGTTTCTTCTCTTTTTTATTTTTTCTTGGATTTTATGCGTCATAAATTTTATATATAACTCATTTTTTACTTCAAGTTTCTTCTAGTTTTTGGATGTTGGAAAAAAAATAATTTTATGGTTTGGAATCTCCAAATTAATCTAGACTACATTGAAATTAAAAAATTTTTCTAAAATTATTTATAATTTTTAGAAATTTTTATTTTAATAAATATAAAATAAAAATATATGATAATATCTGGATGGTCCATATCTTTTTACAATGAGCACCAATCCATTGCTACATGAAGTGTGTTTCGTGGGTAGGAAAATATAAAGAGGAATATTTTAAAAAGTTGAATTTAAAAAAAAAATAGACAAGTGATGATATAATATTTTAATTATTTTTTACTCTTTTAAATTTGCATTTTCTTCTAAAAAAATATAATCATCGGCCTCTATAATTTTATCAAGTTTTGATTTTAGTTCTTATAATTTCTCTCAATGTTTTTAATTCTTATAATCTTTGTAATTGAACATTGTTAGAGACTTGAAAAATAAACGTCATCTAATCTTATAAAAATTATAAGTTTTTTTTTTCAAACTGAAATTAGAGGTATTGAAAACACTAAATAAAGTTTGATAAAATTATAAAGACTAATAGTTATATTTTTCCTTTTCTCTTTATTAAAATTTATTGAAGTCATTTGATTCTCATCTCCTCTCCAATCAATTAAAGGTTAATAAAAGGTGTTTGATTTAACCGGTCGATGGTATTAAATTAGCTTATTTAGACATATAGATTCAAACTCTTGAGATATAGCGTCATGTTAAATAAAAAATGTCAACTACATCATCCATGATATGCTCATGAAGCCACCATTAGTAATAATGATCAAAGAATGCAGGAGGTAGATTAGTCAGTACGGGTAATGGTAATATTCCCCACCCCAAGTTTCTTAAAATTAAATATATACCTAATGATTAAAAAAAAATCAAATATGGGTTAATGAACAAGTAAATTTCATTGAAAATGTCCTTGGACTGCCTGAATAACATTAGCCAACTCTATAACAAAAGAGCACATTTCTTGGAAATTATTATGACAAAAAACATAAAAACATGTGAGAAAAAAGATTTCTCTTGGATTTTCTCTCAAAAAATTTAAGTAGTTAACATTGTAAGAAATTTTTATTTTCTCTTGAAATATTCAGAAAGAAACAATTTCTCTTAAAAATAATTTAGAAGAAAAATGTTTCTCATAAAATAAGTTGAGAGAACTTCTCTCAAAAAAAAA
>NW_026556149.1:0-41084 GCF_029017545.1 Prosopis cineraria | reverse complement strand
AAACACATATATTAAATAAAATATACCAACCACTATGCACAAACTCAATGGAGGTTACGTCATGTGGATTTTTTGAATAATACCCTCTACTATAATAGGGTCAACTCCCACCCATCCATGATCATACAAGTTCATTAAACATATGCCTAAAAATTCATGCTTTTAATCATCATGCACAACTATATAAACTAGGCAACTCATTTTTCATAACCTAAGAATTTGCATGCATTTCTCACTACATAAGTCATTATACTCAAGCCAAATTCACTCTACAAGATCACATAGCCAATACATAGTCAATCATATTCAAGGATCCATAATCATGTATACATGCATCTCATAATCCAAACATCAAATCAATCCAATATAAACATATCAAGCCTTATAACTCAAGATTTGATCTATGAAGACAAAAAGGAAAGCCACACTCATGGTTCTATCACATGTCCATGCTGTCAATCATTAATATAAAATTATAACTAGTAAATATAATTATATATTAAAATTAAATGTCTGATTACCTTTATTCTTGGGCTACTATCCCAAGACTATACTTTGGATTTCTTGAGAGAGCTTTCCACTACCATAAGCTTTGAAAACAATTATTCTACAATTAATAATCAATAATTAGCATCAAGACTAATTGTCATTAAGTAACCTTTAATTATGATTAAGGCCTAATACCCTAATTCGATATGATTAACTAAACTCAATCCTAAAACTCACCTTTATTAGTTTGTTTAACTTCTATTAAGCTTAATACTCACTTTAGCTACTCTCATTAGCTTAAACTTAATTATTTAATATTAGAATTAAATCTAAACCCTATTAATGACATTTAATGCCACCAACAATCAAAACCCCAGATTAAAGACATTTAATAACTCCCATTGACTCTATTGAAGTCATTAAAAGGGAGGAATAGGGTTGTCATTTTTGAACAACATCACCCAACCCAAAAACATCCATGAAAAAGTATAGAGAAGAGAAGGGAAGGAGAAAGAAAACTTACCTAAAGGCTAGGTACTCAAAACACCTTCAAACATCCTCTAACTAGACCCTTATAGAGCTTAGAAAACTTACCCAAAGGCCAGGTAGCTCAAAAACACTTCAAACATCCTCCAACTAGACCCTTGTAGAGCTTTGGTCGACCCTCTTCAGACTCTCACTCTAACTTTCTCTCTCGTTCTATCTGTCCAAAATGCATTCTAAGATTTAAATTTAGAAGCATTTGCCATGGCCTATAGCTCTGTTTGCCATGGTGGATGACACAATTTAGAGATTCTCACTTAAGCCCATTTGTTTGGACCTAAAGTGAACCTTTAGCCTCCCTATTCCCCTTATAAGCCTCATACAGGGTCCAATGAAACAAAATGGCCATCCATACTCTTTAAATACCCTCTATTAACCACAATTAACTAATTAAACTTGTCAATTAATTAATTTAACCTTAGGATTAAATTTTTGGGATGTTACAAATCCCATCATGCAAAGTGTAACCCTCCCTTACTTCCTTCATTATAGGAGAAGATAACTAAATCACCATACTCAAACACCATCCAGTAATTAAATACTTTGTTTGAAAAGCTTGGGTCCAAAAACTCATTTTGTAAAATCACCAAATTATAATATATTTGAATAATGCGCAGTGAAAATAACCTATATGTATTCATAACATTATTACATGCATTGAAAACCATAAATCAAGTCAAATTAGGGCCATGAGTTGTGGTAGACAATACTTGTGCTACAGCATGTGGCATAAAGCCACACGCCTAGATCTCTTATGTGTCATACGCCGCGGTGTGATACATCATGCACCATGGTATACTGGTCTAATGTTATTGATGTCATTTAATAGCATATATGACAAATTTTAATGTGCACAGATTTTACATATGACATCCGATCAGAGTAATTTAAGCACCCACATGAAGCTAATCTCGTAAGCTAACTAATGAGATAGGTTGGACACGATCTAATGGTCTGATCAAAATTTAGACCCCCAAATGTAAAAAGTCACTTTCTAAAAATTTCATGCATCCAAGTATTCAAATCAATCCTTTAATCTCATTAGACCATTTTAGGCCTTGAATCAAGTCCATAAGGACCTATTACACCTAATTAACCATAATATACCATATATATACACGTACATCAAAATTTGGCTATTCAATAGCCAATTTTCATATAATCATACTTTTCACAATATGTCACAATTTGGCCTACTTGGCCTTTCTCACCATATTTTCATTACAAATTCACTATTCAAACATTCACAACACATACACAATTAAATCCTAGTCCTTGATTCTCATTTCACCACATATGTAAACAAATAGTTTAAGATTTCACAAAATCACTATAATTCTCAACAAATCACCACTTAGATATGCATGCAATCTTATAGAAACTTTATACACACTGTTTACTAAAAGTTTAGTTCATTACACAAACTTAGATCTTTCCATAACAACAAAACACTATACTGATCTAGACTCTTTTTCTTTGCCTTGATCACTTCTATATCATATAAAAAAAATGCAACTACAGGGGTGAAATAATAATCTTAGTAACAAATGACTCTCTACTATCGACTATCATATACAACTATATAAAAGCATAGCATATTATACAAGTAAACATAGCATATACACATGTTTCATTTCAAATTGCCTTAATATGTATCAATTACACCACTTTTACCACTTGTTCACCACTTTCTCACATACAGCATGATCACTACCGACTAAACCTCTAAATCATCTTGACTTGAAATAATAGGCTTGCCTTAGATCAATACACACTCTTATTGGCCCTAAGCTCACCTTTAGTGGTAGAATCACTAGACCAAAGGTGTTCTATCTCACTTCCAGACTATAGTTTCCCCTAATACATACAATGGAGTGTCATTGACTCTAACACCGCATCACATTGATACTAAAGAGACTAAATCTCCAACACCATACCTCAATAGATACTAAGGAGATAATCTTGAACATCGCACCTTGAAAGGCACTAAGGAGATATGATTTTCTAATACCATACCCCGTCGGGCACTAAGAAGAATATACCATATAGTCTTATCATTACACTCCACACAGGTGAACTCCCACCTCTATGATCATGCTTTGCTTTCTGAACTAATCAAAGGTTCACAATCACCTTCAATCTCATATATTACATTTATATACATTTTTACATCAAATTACACACTTTCATTTACTTGATTAATCAAAGTCCCTTTTCGTGCAATAAGCCCACAATGCCATAAAAATGCTCAATTTAAAATGATTTCATGCACTACATAGCATACTTACACACAGTTACATTAAGTAGTCAAAAAAAGGAAGTAATTTGATTATCTCAATCCTTTTGTCATTAAAAAGGTCACCATGAATTTCAATTACCACTACAGCTTGTCACAAGCTTCCTTTCTGAACTCGCATGTATGAGATGCCAATCTAAACATAATTGGCACAATTAGTCAATTAGTTTAAATTGATCAAAAATACTTAATTATTAACTATGGCTATAACTAGCCATTCATTATTTTCACTTATCTAATCTGGGTTCGTTACCACTCGATTACCACTTCACATCACTTTAAACAATTCTATTTTGCTCAAACATAATTTTCACCCTAATTTCTATTGAATTAGGGCTTTTTTAGAGCTTATCAATTCAAAGCTCTATCGTTTAGCTCTAAACCAGTCACAAAGCTCTAATTTAACTCTCAAGAACTTTTCTATTACTATTGGATAAGAAGAAAACCCCTAAAATTTCACCGATTCAATTTTTCTATAACTCATATCAAGAAAAATTTGGGTAAAATGAAGGATAAGGGTTAAACGAAGTTTACTCAACAAGTTACTGATTAGAAGTGCCTTCTAAGCTCCCAAGCCACCCTGCCTTGTCACACCTTAACTTCTTTTCTCCTTCTTGTGGTTTCTAATTCTTTCTTCTAAAATTTACCCTAATTTCATGATTTTAAGGGGTTATTTTTTGGTCCATGCACTGTGATGCATGCAGCTTATATCGCAACGTGTGACACAATGAAGAGAATCCTCACCACGCACACTTGCTTCAACCCAAAATACAATCCTTCCACCCATATTTGCCCATTTAATATGCAAAGGACACAAATCAACAACTAATCTTCCAAATATTTAATCCTCTATTAATTATCACTTTATCCCTAATTTACAACTAATCGTAGGATTAGAAAATCAAGATGTTACACAAAGTAAGATTTCTTTTATAGCATATTAAATAGATAAAAGCAAAAATGGTTTTAAGAAGAGAGAGCTCCTTTTTCCTGCACAATTTAGTTACTTAAACCTTGTTCAGCTATGATTGATGATTTAATGAAAGCGATTCAAATGAAATTGTCCTTTGAAAAGGACATTCACAAAAGATGTGTTTGAGTGAGTGAAACGTATCACAACCAAAAATACAAAGTGTCAAGGAATTGAGGTGATGAGCTTTTAGCATATCCCTTATAGGAATAGCTCCATGAAGAATCTTTTAAATGAAAAATGGGAAGAAACCTTCTTTAACCATATATGCACCATTTTCCCAAGTAAATTGATTAGTGGAACCACAAAAAGATAAAGGAGTTCATAGACTCTCATTATTGAATCTTTTACATAGAGCCTCTTGATTAGGCTCACATATTCTGACTAACTAGACTTCAAGAGTATGGGTTAGATATGATGAGATCTAACACCTCAGAAATCTAAAGGTCCCTTATTAGATGTACTTGTATAGGGCGCCACCAATTGTTATGAGAAAGAGAGAGAGCTCCATTACCCACTTGCCATTTAAGATTCTTTTTAATGAGATTAGAAGCTTCAAAAATACATTTCCAATACCACGAATGATTGTAAGGCTTTTTGAGAGTACAATCACATGGGTTTGTAAAATATTTCAATTTCATTGTATTTCCAAAAGAGAATGAGCTTCCATAATCATAATTCTCTAATCTTACTTAGCTAGAAATGCAAGATTCATGTTTCTAGTATTTCGGATGCCTAGCCCGCTTGATTTGACAAGACTAAAGAGAATCTCTTTTGTGGTTAGGTGAACTTTCCTCCTAATATCATTGAAACCCCCAAAATAAATCAACCAATTTAGCATCAATGATTTTACAAATTTTGTTTAGAAGTAGCAAACATGATAAAATATAGAAGTTAGGTGATGATAACACAAATTTGATTAGGGTTAACTAAGAAGCTTAGGAGAGTAATTTAGCTTTTCAAGAAGAAATCCTTCTATCGATAGAATCCATGACCTGATTAAAAAATTTTTCCTTACCCCTTCCCGTATCTATCCAAGTTCCTAGATATTTGCCAAAATAATCCAATAAAGGAATGCTAAAAAAAATATGATTCTTGTTGAAGATCAACATGTATGTTGGGGCTTGTAATTTGGCTTTATTTCTGCAAGTTAATCTCTAGCCATGACCATGACTGAAAGTATGTAAAATATTTTTAATAGTATCCAATCCATTCCTATTGTATTCAAAAGAAATGGCTAAATCATCAGCATAAAGATGTGACACTAGGTAAGTTTGTTAGCAGATGTTGATATGGAAATCCCCTCTCTACTTAAAGTGAACCAAACGGCAAGAAAGCACATTGGCAGAAATAATGAATGAATAAGGAGATAAATGATCTCCTTGTCTAATGCCATTGGTTGAGAAGATAGATTGAATCAATCTTCTATTGAAATTAAGGTTAAGGTTTAATTTTTTTTCTTGTACTTATTTTTTAAGAGCGTTGGACACCCTATACTCTTAAGTAGGGTAATTCTACTCTTGAACTATTTTTCAAAAGAGAAAAACTTCCCTTCCATTAATCAATGGGTACTTTTTTTTATTTTCTACTGACGTGGCATGTGCATGGGGGATAGGGCCCATGCACAGTGTCATGTAAGATGTGGCATATCCTTTGGTGCTAATTTGCTTCTGAATTCTTTTTTTAGGAGCACTAAACACCCTAAAGTCTTTTTGCAAAGCGCTGGGCACCCTGAAGTCTTGCTAAAATAAAATTAAATAAATATTATTAAAATATTAAGTATTTTAATATTTAATAATTTAAATATTATTATTTAAAATATTACACCACCTAATTTAATATTTTTTATATTTAAATATTATTTTTGCTAGCATTTTAAAAGTTTATAGATGAATTTTTATTTTTGATATATCAATCTTTGATCTTCTTTCTGATACAGTACCTAAATCATTATGCCTTTTGTGTTTGTTACAACTTACATATATTTTTAATGTTGGATAAGTTCCTTAATTTTTTTTTTTGATCAATTGATGATCTTCCTCCAAAATATTGCATTATCCAAATTTAATACTCTTTGTACGTTACAGTGTTAACAGTAAAATCTTACAGCATGTTTGGATTAGATACAAACCTCAGTTAGAATGGGTTTAACTGTAGTTAGGATATAAAATGTTAAAAAAGTTTTGTTTGGATTAATATGATTTTTTAACCTCAGTTGGCATGTGAACGTGCGTTAATGCATCACTCATTTGGCTTTTTTTTTCCTGAGCGTCAGCGTTAATACCCATTGGAAGCATTAAATACATTTTAAATTTTGATGATTTCTCTCTCTTGCTTTTTATCTACCAGCTGCACCTTTCCTTTCCTTTATGCATGGTTCCGTGACCTCCGAAGCTGCTTTAAAGCCCACAAATTTGCTTCTTCCTTCAAAACATTCGCCATACACCTTGAAAGCTGCTTCACAGATCTGCTTCTTCCTTCCATTAGTCAAGCGACGTGCAGCTTATCTTCAAGACTCACATCTTTATGCTTTCAGAATGCTCGCTCACAGATATGCTTCTTCTTCCTTCTGTTAGTCAAGCGATGCCGTCCAACAGCTCATCTTTACTGTGTTGAAGCACCTCCACCCGATCTCTAGCTCTCTATCATCCTTTCTAGCTTCTACCGTGTTAGAGCTCTAAAGTGGTTCTTCTCCCTGTCACATCTCGATCTCCATCGTGTCCACCAAATTTGCACTTCCCTTCACCGGATCTACTCCCCATCACATTTCCTTTCTAAGTAAGGTTATTCTTTTCATCTCCTTCCTTCCTATCATGCTCTACTATTCCTTCTTTGCCTCATTTTTTTCTTCCTTGACTTGAATGCTTAGTGATGATCCTTAATGGTGCCTGTTTTTGGAACTCAAGATTGTCATTTTTTTCAATCCCTTGCAATGAGAAATGATTTCTGTTTCTCGACTAAATTGATATGAGCAATGAGAAATGATGTTTCTCTATTTCAAGAAATGATTGTCGGTGGCCGTTTCTGGGCTTCCTTGCACTAAAGTTGAATGCGGGTAATTCTGTCTGTGACCTGCATAATTAAAAGTAAAGAAAATGAATGGAAAATGATGGGTAGATATAATATTCAACTCTATTATATCCTAGATAGAATACTGCTATGTCGTTTGTTGAGAGATAAAAAAGCATGCTATAAGAGAGTAGGAGAATTTTTCCTTTTCGTGGTAGGGGAGAGGAATATGGGAAATCCATGACTTGGGTAGTGAAGAATGGTATGGGGTGATAATTCAACCCTGGCATGTTATATCCTACCTCAACCTTTAATTGATGTTTATTTTAGGTGAGTTATTGGTTTAATGTCATTGACTTGATTGATACATTTAAAAATATGGCATATAGCTGTCTTCTAAGGAATTTGTTGATAAAAAGGCTCCATGAATTTGAAAAATGCAAAACTAAAAATAGGAGTCTTTTGGTAAATTGATACATTTATGTAGAGATATATATTGATTTTGCATGTTTGTGATGGCCGTCTAGTCTATACAACAATGAATAGCGATAAAGGAAAAGCTGTGTGGAATTCAACTTTGATAGAAATTTTCATTAAAGAATGCTTGGAACAAGTGTACAAGAAACAAAGGAAAGGAAATGCTTTCAACAAAAATGGGTGGTAGGCAATAATTGAGGGGTTTAAGGCAAAAATAGGAATAAAGTATGAGTGAAAGCAATTGAAAAATAAGCTAGATAACATGAGGAAAGAATAGAATGTATAGCATAAGTTGTTTTCAAGTGAAACTGACTTAGGATAGGACAGTGACAAGAATACTATTGATGCTCCAAATGAGTGGTGGGAGCAAAAAATCTTGGTATGGATTAGTTGTTAAGTGTTTTTAAGATTAGAATTTAATTTAAGAATTTTAATTGTTGGTTATTTGAATGGTTGCAGGAAAATCCTCTTTATAGAAAATTTAGATATAAAGGTCTGAGATTTGTAAGGAAATTAACCTTGATATTCAAGGATGTCCTGACAGCTAAAGAGACACTTTTTGTACCATCTGCTATCCAGACCCAAATAGAGGATGATGATGATGATGATGAGGATGTGTACCGCCCTACTATTAATCTTCGAGAAGGCTCTGGGGATAGTGAAGAGGAGCTAAATTTATCTGACACAACAGCACCTACGGGGGTCACCGATGAGTTGTTGGGCTTGAATGTCACCACAAATACTAGTGGAACTAATGGTGACGAAAGTTAAGGCAAGAGAAAAAGGGTGGTAGGTGTTAGTAGGAGAAAAAAGCAAAAAGTCCCTGCTTTAATGAAAATAGCAGATGCGATGAGTAAAATGGCCAAGGATAATAGAGCTAGAATAGAGACAATGAACAAGATTTTGGCAAATGACATAGGAGCTTCTAAGATCGTGACTCACCTAAATGGACTCCCATAAGCTTTTGGTGATAAAGATTTGCATTGGAGATGTGTCAATCTTGTTCTGTACAAGCCTATGCAAGATACTTACTGGCAACTTAAAGATCATCCTAATCACTTGGTTAATTAGTTGAAGCACTAAGTCTACTATCTACCATATTTTATTTCAAAGAATACATTTGGATGAACTTTTATCTAGGCTTATGATGACTTGACTTGTGTTTGACTTGTAGTTTGCTATACAAATGATGACTTGGTTTGTAGTGAATATTTAACTATTATCTAATGCTTATCTTATGCTTTATCTTTTATGTTGTTGAATGATATTTATATACTATGTACTTTATATTATATACAAATGATATTTACATACTATTTTACCTTAGGTTTAAAAATCATGGAAGATTCAAATGAATATATGTTAGGTTGGAATGAAGGTTGGGATATAGATGTGGTTCATCAACTACTTCCCTTATTACAGCAAGATATAATGGAGCAAGGAGAAATATGTCAATTAGTTAGTGAATATGTGATGCCATATGTGTGTAAAGAGCCAGAAGAACTAGCATGCAAATAGGACAAATATGGGTCAATGATATTTTGCAAGGTCATCCTGATTATTGTTATGAAATGTTTCGAATGGAAAAACATTTGTTTAGGCAACTGTGTGCGACACTAGTTGATCTTGGACTAAAGAAGTCTAAAAAAATAGGAGTTGAAAAAATGGTTGGAATGTTTTTAAATACAGTTGGACATGGAGTTGGTAATAGGATGATACAGAAATTATTTCAGCTCTCAGGGGAAATTGTCCATAGAAATTTTCATAAAGTATTAGTTGCTTGCTTTAAACTTTCCAAGGAAAACATAAAGCCACTTGATCTTTTGTTTGAACGATGCTATTCAAAAATTCAAAATGATCCACAATAATGGCCATTCTTTAACGATGCTATAAAAGCAATTGATGGCACTCATGTGCCATGCGTGGTTAGTGTTGCTTATCAAATCAAATCTATTGGAAGAAAGGGATATGCAACACAGAATGTTATGGTTGTATGTGATTGGGACATGTGTTTTACTTTTATCATTACAAGATGGGAAAGTACGGCTCATGATGCTCGAGTATTTGATAATGCCATATCAACTCCTTCAATGCATTTTCCGCATCCACCTCCAGGTATATTTTATTAAAGTCACTATAATTATTATTGCATTGATTTAATGTTGGTCAAATTTACATCACTTCCTTTCATTTAATAGGTAAATATTATTTAGTTGATTCTGGTTATCCAACATTAAATGGGTATCTTGGTCCATATTGTTGCAAACGTTATTACCTTCCAGACTCTAGGTGAGTTGCAGGATTTGCAAACAATAATGAGGTCTTCAATTATTATCATTCAAGTCTAAGATGCACTATAGAAAGAACTTTTAGAGTGTGGAAGAATATGTTCGCAATTATACGAAAATGGCCCAAATTTAAATATAAAACACAGGTTTAAATTGTTTGTGCGATAATGGCAATACATAATTTTATTAGGAAAAATTTAATTACTGACGAGCAGTTCATATAAGCTGAAGTTGAAAGTGTAGAAGTCCAGGAGGAAGATACCAATATTGGTGATGCATCCTCATCAAATCTACCCGAATCATCAAGACAAATGCAGCATATTCATGATACAATTAGAGATCAACTTGTAAATTATATCAATTAAATATTAATTTATTTTAGGTTTTCATAGTTAAATATTTAAGATATTTTACTTATTAATTGTGATTTTAAGTTTAATATTTTTTACTTATTAGTTAGTCAAAAAATATAAACATGCTTATTTAAGATTTAATATTTAAGATAAAAAAATTCATGCTTATTTTTGCCATTAAACATCTCAACTGACTTTTGAATTAAACTATCTAAATAAATTTCAGTTTATCTGATTGACTTTTGAAAAAAATGGTATCTAAACATAAATCACGTTACATCAATTGACTTTTCTTCTAACCTCAGTTTGTTAACTTCTGTTGAATCCTAACCTCAATTGTAAATTTTTTAATCCAAACACATACTTAAACATGACAAATCATGACCAACAATATGATAACAAAAATATTTATTTGAAAGATATCATTTATTTCATTAATATGCTACAAAAAAAAGTTACTTAACAAAAAAAAATGGAGAGATGAGAAGAGAAAATTCCTTCATTCACTTGGAGGTTCATTCGCTTCATTTTTAATACAAAATTACAAAATATCAAAAATATTAAAATATTAAATTGTGTGGTGTAATGTTTTAAATAGTAATATTTAAATGAGTGAACATTAAAATACTTAATATTTTAACAATATTTATTAAGTTTTATTTTAACAAGACTTCAGAGTGTTCAGCGCTCTAAGAAGAAGACTTTAGAATGCTTGACACTCCTAAAAAATGAGTTCAGGGATAAATTAATACTAAAAGATATGATCAAAGTTTTACATGCCACGTCAAGAAAAAAAAATTAAGGGTTGATTAACAAAAAAGAGGTTTTTCTCCTTCAAAAATTAGTTCAGGGGTAAAATCATCTCACTTAAAAGTATAGGGTGCTTAGCACTCCTAAAAAATAAGTACAGGGATAAAATTGAATATTAACTCTTGAAATTGATATGATATTCCATTGTAAACACATACTGTATTAATAGATTAATCCATTTAGAAGGAAAATCCATCCCATGCAAAATCGCTCCAAGAAAAGTCTATGACAGTTTGTCAAAAGCTTTTGAAAAGTCCAATTTGGTAGTACCAGGCTTCTCCCCTTCTTCCCATATAGCTATATGAATTTGATGCATCAAATCAGCAGCGGCAAGAATATTATCAATGATTAACCTGTTCGACAAATAAGCATTCTGAAAAGAAGAGATGAGCCTTTGCAAAACTTCTTTCATTAGGTTACTAAGAACCTTGGAAATAATTTTATAGAAAACACTGCATGAGCTAATTGGTCTAAGGTCCTTAAAGGTGGTAGGATTGTGTCCTTTGTGAATCAAGGTGACGAAAGACTTATTTGAGACTCGTAATAAATGCTCCGAATGCCAAAAAGATGCAACCATGGAGAACACTTCATCACTAACCAAATTCCAATGTTTCTGAGAAAAAAAAAAATGTGCATAGAATCCATCGGGACATGGTAAACTGTCCTTGGGAATATTGAAAACTGCTTATATGAACATTTAACCAAAATTCTTTTTTTTAATATCACTGGTCAAGGCGCTAATCTAAAATTTAGGTAACTTATATTTCCCATAACTTAATTAATAATGTTTTCTGCTAGCATAACTTATAAATAATGTGGATTTCCATAAATTTTAGATTACAGATAACTACATAGATATAAGAAGTGAAGTGGAACTAAGCGTTAAAAAAAAAATGGGTGAAGGAAATTTGATATCTCTTGAATAAAGTTAGGGATTTAATAAATTTGATATCTCTTAAATAAGCAGATAGCAAATTAAGTTAATAATTCTTATAAATTATTCAATAAGGACATTTAAGTTATCTTGCTTCAGCATTTTATTTCACTTTAATCCAAAAATCCTACAGTATAATTTTAGAGTTTATGTGGTCTGATTTGTAAATAAATAGCTTCTGTGATCCTTAGATAAAATTCTCTCTTATAAAAAATCAATGCAAAGCAAGTAGAGAAGAAGAATAAGACATAATAAGTTTATCCTAGTTCAACATTAAGTTTCTATTCAGATTAATTTCTAAATTAAGGATAGAATTAGTAAATAAGTGAATTATTTTGATTAATCATGTTTTTGGATAACTACTTGGTGCTTTAAGCTGTTGGACAACTTTCAGATTGGGCTATGAAGTTGGAAGTAGATTTGGGTTAGAATGGGAGATAAATGGTGATGGCACATTCTTTGCCATGCACCACCATACACCTCGACACATGACACTTAATCATAATTAATAAGCTAGTGAATTACCAAGAAAGTCAGAAGGGAGAGTCGAGAAAATTGAGGAGCACGTGAGGAGAAGAGAAGTGGTTTGCTAGGGTTTGGCAAGTTGAGATACTAGAATTTGGTTTGAAGATTATTTCAGTAACTCTTTTCTCTTTCCTCTCCACTTCTACACCATAAATTTCAAGGGTTTAGAGAGAGAAAGAGAGATTATTTGTCTTGAAAAAGTTAGGAATCCATGCTCTATATGCTACATGTAGTTCTAATAGCTTGGTCTATGTTCTTTAGATTAGGGCCAAGTGGTTTTAGGGAGAAGAGGTGAGAAGTGAAGAGAGATCAAGTCCTAGATAAATTCTAGGTCTTGAAGCGTGACATATTATGATAGGTTGTGATATGCTAAGATTAAGATAGGAGAGGGCTTGAGGTGATGGTTTGAGCTAGTTATAATCTTAATTAACTCCTTGAGTGAAATCAAGGATGAGTAGTGGATAATTTGGGGTGATATGCAGTTATAGGTACTTGTATTAAGTATGAAATTAATATAAAATATTTTTTATTGTAGATTGGGGTGCAGGACTTGGTTAAAGTTACAAAAGCAAAAGTGATGAATACAAACCATAGGAAACCCTTGTATGATAAAAGAATTAAGATAGCCGGATAATTTACGTTATTTATTAACTTGTTAAGTATTTACATGTTTTTTAAAATAGCTAGAGCATTTGAGAAAAGTTTTGAAGGTTTCATGAGAATTGGGGAATTTTATTCCAAATCATATGAACTTGATTTATAGGTGGGTGTGTGAGTATCGACATGATCAATATTAAATCTATATACATGTGATTTATTATAGTGGTGATTGCTTTATGCATTAGCATTTCAATATTGATTTATGATTAATGGGAGTGTTGTTAGTTGAGGCCTAAAATTATAGGAATTGTATGGCTTATTTTTTGAGTAAATATTTTATTATACAACTCTCAATATTGAGACTTTTATTGAAATAAATATTTGAGTAACTGTGATGGGATGTGAAATGTGTATCTAAGAGCTTTAATAAATCTAGACTTTATGTGAAATTAGATATTTATTTGTTAAGTTCTTTTCTATCTATCATGGTAGATTTCTTTCTACCATGATAAAATGTTGTTTGTGGTTTTAAATAGTAAGATCAAATTTTTATAATTATGTTAGCACTTGAAAATAAGTGTAACTATTTTCTACTATGGTTACTTTAAAAAAATAAATAAATTTGAGAATTTATTTTAAATTTTTATACCATGGTAATTATGTTTTCATGTGTTTAAATCTTTTTATTACCATGGCATTTGGTTAAATTTTTCTTTCTTTGTTTTTTTTTTTTTAGGAGTAAGGTTAGGGTGTTACAACAAACATACATGACACTATTTCAAATTCAAAAAAGAGTAGAATTATAAGGAACATTGCTATTTCAGACATATAAATAAAAAAAGTTCAACTTAAAACTATAGTCTTGAACCAAACAAATTCAAAATTTATAGAATTGCAAGTTTTGAACTTAAAGTTCAAAGGGGAAGAAAAGAGAAAATCACAAAGACTTGCATGTGCAACACAACCAGCTTGAAAACCTTCAATCTCCTTAAAAGCAACAACACACAAAGTCAGAGTATATTCAAAAGTAGCCTCCACACTCCTACCCTAATACTTTTATGCTCTTGCCTTTGATGCTTTTAAGCCCATGCTACAAGTGCTTCTCCCATTTGAGTTTTTTTAGAGACTTTTTGTCAGACTTGTGCCCTTTCGTTTGAATTATGCATTTTCCACATGTTCCACCTGTTGAATGAATGCCATCGACTGAACTATTCTTATAATCCCTATCAACCCCATTGTTAAGATATTGATTTTCTAGTTCATTTTCTTCATAACGACTTTCTTAAGGTCAAACTTATGCCTCCTTTGAAAAACTAGGAGCAGACTTCTCAGAGGGTGAAAGCACCTTGCAAGGCGACATCGGTGAGAAGGAAGGGGACAGTTCCTGGCGGCGACGACGACGAACTAATCTGCAACCAAAGGTAAAGCAGTGGAGAAGAAAGAGTGAGGCAATGAGGCGAGGTCTTGGATACGATCAAGTACCATGCTTTTTATATCGTCAACAAAATTACATCATTTGTCATTAATAAAAACAATCCTCATTTTTTTTTCCCTCGCTTTTTACTTCTAAAATTAAAAAATAAAAACAAACCAGCTTAAAATTGTTTTTATTTTTTTGTTTTTAGAAACAAAAACATAGAAACAAAATAGTTTAATTTAAAAAAAAAAGAATAGTAGAGATAGTTTTCATAACAAAAATTAGAAAACCATTAGCCGGACAAGTTTTTTGTTTTAAAAACATTAAAATAAAAACAGATTTTAAGAGTAGAAACAAAACAGGCTCTAACTCTTTCATTGCTTGAAATTTTCTAATTTGAATGTTTTGTCTTTGAATATACTTTAAGACTTGCAAAGTAATTTATTCAAGGATTCATTATCAATTAAACAAGTAATCCAACACACACACATATTTATATACACTAAAAAATAAATGTCAGGAATTATTACAGGTGGCTTTGGTCGTTTCTTTACTTTCACTTCCTCGCTGAATACAAATAATTGGTGTGGAGAACCTTCAAGATGGGAAGAAGTTCTTCAGCCATAACATGGAAAAGATAATGAGGAGAATGAGAATGGGAAAAATTAAAGGAGAGGGAATAAGTCTAATAGAATGGATTTTTGCTTTTTTAGCGAAACCCAAATGTACTTTTGACTAAGGACATGAATCAGGTGAGAATTAGATAGTGAGATTAAATTCAATTCATTATGGAATAAGTCCAAATTGAATAAATGGGCAAGGCCCTACCAAACAAACAAAAAGTCACTTTCCCACTTACCACAAAAAGAAGATTGATTACAGCTTGAATTTGAAGGAATCATGGCGCCAAGGTGTAGCCTTGACTGCCTACATGCTCAATTGGTTCAAAGTCCAACCCTTCAATTCTCGTCACTGTTATATATATATATATATATAAAAACTGAGATGAGTTGGGTCCGCAAAATTTACTGGCATTAGTACATGCCTCCAAATTTAACAAGGACCGGTCCAAAAATTTACACTTGAGGGCCAAAAATGAAACATTAGTAGAAAGTGGCGGCTAAAATTAATTCTTGCTTATTTTATAAATGAAAAATAGGGTAAAAGAGTAAATTAGTTTTTTAAATTATTGGTTCGAGAGCATTAAAAGCCTAAACTCTATTTTATTATTATTTTTGTATTATTCTTCTTCAATTTTTGCAAATAGTGTAACATGGCTTCTATCATTTAAAAAAAGTTAACATTAATTATTAATTAATTAAAAAATAAAAGAAAATGGCCTCAAAAATTATAATTAAAGATCCAAAAATTACAGAAAAGACCTCAAAATTACATAAAATAACTAAAAAAAATTATTAGTTTTTTTGTAATTTTTGAAGTCATTTTCTATCATTTTGTGATCAACTAATTGTTAAAATTAATTTTTATTAACAGTAAAAGTTATATTACATTGTTTTCAAAAGTTGAAAAAAAATATTGAATAAAAAATAAGTTTGAGTCTCAAATGCTCATGAACCTATAGTTTATAAGTCAATTTATTTTTTTATCTTAAAAACTAATACATATATAAATAAAGTCTATAACATGGGGGCAAGCACCCTTTCATGCCCCCTTTATATTCATTTATGGGGCTTAAAGAGTGTCTAAAAGGCATTTACAAATCACTCACTAAAAAAGTACTTGTATCGATAATAAATTTAATCTCACAATTTTATGAATTAAATTTTTATCAATTAAACTAATGTTAATTCTCTTCACTATGATTATTCTAGTTTAGTACCAGCCTTAATTTCAAAGTACATCGAATCCAAACCATTGAAACCCTCTCAAATCAAATCCATTATCTCCCACTTTTACAGCTCAAATCTTCCACTTTTTTGAGTGGATGGTTTACCTTTATAATTTGAAAATACAGATAAGTTAGAAAGTGGGGGGGTCGAGCAACAACTTTATTTATTATTAATCTTTTGAAATAGTAGGAGGAGGGTCGAAATTCAACTAAGCTAAATAAATGGTCTTGTTAGATAAAGAAGAGCTCGTGAGGTGTCTGATTACTTACTCAATTGTCCGTATAGAGAAACTAGCAAAGGCTTTTTGATTTGAATAGATGAAGCAGAAGAAGGTGATGAAGAAGAAAGGAAGAAAAAGTAGTGAACTTTTTGGTCTGTCAATGATGAAAACAGAGAGACAAAGGTAAGAAAATGTACAGTGGAGTGTGGTCTAAGTCTGAAATCTCAAATGGTCTTTTGGGTCACTTCTTTTAATGAGGAGATCATTGCAATGTCTCTGAGAATTGAAGAAGAAGAAGAAGAAGAATACAAAAGGCAAAGGCAACAAATTAATAAAGTGTGAGTGTGAATCATGTCCCACAACACTACACCCACTAAGACAAAAGCAACACGGAAGAGGAACAAAGCCAAACATTTCATTAATTGTGATGAGCCGTGCCAAGTCAAAAAAACCATTAAAAGAAGGGTATCACATTCACTCACATGCCAAAAGTTATATACTCAATATCTCAATCCCTCATCTTTCACTTCACTTTTGGATCCCAATCTGCTGCCTTCTCCCTCAATACTATTCAATATTTATTATATTATACCAACCACTTCTACTCCCTCCCAAATTTGTCACATCCAATGCAAATGCTGTTGACTCATTAATGAAGATTAAAGAAATTAGTCAAATTTAAATTATTTTTAACTTTTTCATTAAAATAAAAAAATCTTAAATTTTATTAATTTTATCAAAAAGTTTCACAAGTTTTTAACTTTACCCATATTACATTTATATTTTTTAAAAATAAAATATACTAGTGAATTAATATTTGAATTCTTATTAAAAGATATGCATGATCATATCTCAAATATAATTATTTACAATGGCAGAATATTTGTAAAAAAATAAAAAAATAATAAAATACCCTTAGTATTTAATATCATTCTCAACATTTAATAAAAGTAAAAAAAATAAAGATAAATATAGTTTTTTGTAACCAGGATCAAAGCAAATATTTTTTTTATTTTATAAATAAGATCATATAAAATGTCATTTTCTCAAAAAGAAAAACATATTTTAATATGGGCATTAAATGTGGGAGATAAAAGGCAGAAGTGAGAAAAAATATGAAATTAAATAAGATAATTTGGAAAAAATATTAAATGAAAGCGAAAAAGAAGAATGAGATTTTAGATTTAAGAGCAAAGAAATTGCTCGACAAGATCTCTATATTTAAAACTGAAGGGAGCATTTAAGATTGAGTCTTTTATTATTGCTTAAACTAATTGCAATTATGTTCTTTTTATTAAATTTTGAAAATTATATTCTCTTTTAAATGAAAAGGCTATGGTGTTAAGCCATCCAAAAAAAAAAAAAAAAAAGACTACGAAACATTATGTTCTTCAATTGTTCAACCGCAACTCTTGATCTCTTCTCATTTCAGTTTCTGGATTCTCATTTCCCAGTTGCAGCTTATCTAATTTATTTTTATATTTTTACAAGTCATTCGGAATTCATTATTATTAACTTGTAAGGATTGAAGTCAGAACTCAGAACAACACTAATTATAAAATAACTCTCCCAACCTGAATTGTTTTCCTTATCCACACAAACTCAAGATTTTATTTAAAGAATACTAAGGTCCTGTTTGTTTTAACTTATTTCATGAAATAATCAATTATTTTTTAAAAAATATTTATTTTGTGAGTTTTTATGATATTTGTCTAAACTTTTAAAAATAATCAAAATTTTTTAAAAAAACATATTTATGATGATTATTATTATTTTTTTGCATAAACCTGGATAACATTACTCAAGACAGAGTACAAATCAAGTTATAGTGGCAATACGGTTTTTATTATCATCCACCATCTTAGCACAAAAAGATAAGGATTGATCATTGTAGCAGAAATAACCTGTAACATCGAAAGCTTGACTAGCAAGAAGATGTGCACAAGTATTAAGTTTTCTATACATGAATTTCAAAGAAACAAACCAGTCACTGAATAATAAAAACCTAACATACTCAATGACTTCCTGATGGTGATTCAAATCCTGTTTGGTTACAAGGTGAATAACTTTAACACAATTCATGTGCACCTTTACTTTAAATAGCTTCAGCATCTTAAAATAATATTTATAATTATTTTAAGAAGCTATTTTGAGTAATTTTTAAAAGTAATCTAATGTGATAGATGAAAAATAATATTTTAAAGATGCTAAATACGTGAAGATATTATGAAATTTTAAAATAATATAATAAAAAATTATTTTTATAAATTATATTCATTCAACGTTGATTGGAATTATCATTACTACGAACAGTATTCATAATCACTGTTCCATTTTTCTCGGAAAGCAGAGGAAACTTTTGTTTACTGTTTTTAAACTCTCTTGTCACTTCTCCCCGTCTTTTCAACTGAAGAATAAACCAAAAAGAAATGAATTTAAAAATATTGAAAGCTGAAAAGGATCATTTTGAAAAAATTAATTGATTTTATAATTTTTGTATAAAATAATTGTTATGGTCTATACTAATTATTTTATGCAAAAATTATAAAATTAATTAATTTTCAAAAATTATCCTATACTCAATAGCTAAACAAAAAACAAAAAATGTAAATTTTGGTCTCTAATTTTTTTAATTATCTATTCAATTTCTTAATTCAAAACAACTCAACCTTTGTATTTCTTAACTCAAAATGATTGAGTTGTTTTAATTTATTAATTCAATACAACTAATTTTTATAATTTTATAACTTAATAAACTATAAAAAAAATTACATTCAATCAAAAGTGAAGAATTAAATCATTTGTTAAGAGAAAATAGAACTAAAAATTATACAATCTCCAATAAGCAAATGAATAAATCATACTTGTGAGAATGGCCATGCTGCATTTATGTCCCTACTTGACAATTTTTCTGGCTTTATAATAATTTTTTTTTTACTTTAATTCAATAAATTTATACTATTTTCTCTCATTTAAAAAAATTATATTTTTTTATTTAAAAATATAAAATATTTTTAATTAAACCTCATCCCAATAAAATAGGAACACTTTTAAAAAAACAATAATTATATTTTAAAAAATTAAAAATATTTTATATTTTTTAATATTTATTTTTTTAACAAATGTTTATATTTAAAAAAAAAGTACATTTATGTCAAAAAATGATAGAGAGAGAGAGAGACCAGAGAATGTGTAAGGAGTTTATTCATTTATTGTTTGTGTGATGGAATCTGGTCCGACATAGTTAAAAGATATTGTCCACAGTCTCTACACCCTAGGGCAGAGATTCTCTAGCCACTATTTCTCCTTGGGAAAAAAAAAAAAAAGATCGATGTCCAAAAATATTCTTTATATTTCTAAATAAAAAATAATAGAAGAGAACCGTTAATATTAAATTAAATAATATAATAGGTTCAGTGTAACAAACATGACATATATTATGCTATTATATAACTTAAAAGGAAATCCCAACACCACTGAAGAGATTTTTCTTCAAAATATTTAAATTGACAATTCTTTGTGATAGCAAGCGCAAAGTTGAATAATTTTTTTTTAATGAATTTTGATATAAACATGACACGTTTTAATTAAATATTGCAGTGCTATATATTCCTTAATGTTTTAGCCATATATTCCTTAATTAAAGATTGACGTTCTGCACAATACAAGTGTCAATGAGATAAATATGGATTGAATTTCTTATTTATTTATTTAAAAGTGGAAGTTGAAAGTAATGAATTATCAGGAAGGAGAAGATTAAAATATTTTAGTGGAAATAAAAAAAAATACACCAAAAGGAAGAGGCAAATGACAAGTGCACCCTCTGGCATCCCGCCTGCATTGATGGGCTCTATAAATTTAGCAATAATACAGAATCTTTGAAGGCACGCACACATCTTGTGAGCCAAAAATTCTCAACACAAACTAAACTGTTAAGACACATCTTGAGTTGAATCTCTAATGGAGATTTGGACTCTCCATGTTCTTGTCATTTTCCTCCTCCTCTCCCACCTCTTTGCTCCAACAAATGCAAATATGGAAGGTAAACAATCTGTGTGTGTGTGTGTGTGTTTTTTTTTTTTTCCTTTTTTCTTCCTTGTCTTGTGTTGTTAATGGTGTTATGTTGTTGAAAACGAAACAGGGGATGCTCTGTACGCCTTCAGAAGATCTGTGCACGACCCAAACAACGTGCTTGAGAGTTGGGATCCCACTCTGGTGGATCCGTGTACCTGGTTTCATGTTACTTGTGATGATGACAAACGAGTCACTCGACTGTAAATAAAATCTCTCTCTCTCTCTCTCTCTCTCTCTCTCTCACATACACACGGACAGACTCTTTAATGAAGGGATAAATGGGTGTGTAGATTTTCAAACTGTTGATTTGATTTTTTTTTTTGGGTATTGTGCTCTTTTGTGATATAATGCAGAGACTTGGGGCATGCAAAACTGTCTGGCCACTTGGTTCCAGAGCTGGGAAAGCTAGATCGCCTTCGCTTTCTGTAAGCATTAAGCAGAGTCAAAGGAACTCTGTTTTGGTTTGAGGATGATGATGGTGTGTGTGTGTGTGTGTGTGTGTGTTTTGCAGAGAATTGTAATTAAGCAAAGTCAAAGGAGCTCTGTTTTGGTTTGATGATGATGATGATGTGTGTCTGTGTTTTTTGAAGAGAATTGTACATGAACAACTTGGAGGGTTCTATGCCAAAGGAGCTAGGGGAGCTCACGAGTCTTGTGAGCTTGGATCTTTATCACAATAACCTAACTGGGAAAATCCCACCAACTCTCTCCAAGCTCTCCAATCTCAAATTCCTGTATGCAATATGATGTGGCGTTATTAGAGTACTTAATGATTAATTAATGATGTTTTATTTTGACTAAATCCAACAATTAATTAAAATAAGCTGATAACTTTATTTTGTGTCAGTCGACTCAACAGCAACAAACTGAGTGGAAGGATACCGAGAGAGCTAACCAAGCTCGGAAACCTTAAGATCCTGTACTGAGTTTCTCTTATAATTCAGGTTTTGGTTTTACTGTGATTTCACTTTTCCGATGATTTCTTATTATTGTTATTGTTATTTCTCTTTTGTTCGCTGCAGAGACCTCTCGAACAATAATTTATGTGGAACCTTCCCAACTTCTGGTTCCTTTTCCAAGTTCTCTGAAGAAAGGTGAGTCCTAAACTCAGAATTAATGTTCATAATCATATTAATTTTAATATGTGGAAGAGATTCAAGGCCTCTTAGATAGGGTTTTTAGAAAATATTCTTGGTCTTTTTTATAGTCACCTTATAGTTTATTAGAGCATTAAATATTTTTCCCCATATGTGCCATATTAATAAGAGATGATAAAAATTAATATGATAGGAGGGTTTGGTGTAATGAAGATTGATAATACTGGAAACTAATTTCATCTTATGAGAGCTTCAGTATTTTATTATAGGTGAATTAATTAAAAATGACTTATAATTGGAGAGTACCATCAAAAGTGCTCTTGATCCATGAGATATACTTAATTATAATAAATCATGAGATGTTAACTCATCTAAACTTTTTTTAATAAAAAAGAAATATTACTTGAGTCTTGTAAATAACAGAACAAAAATTAAAAAAAAAATCATGTTGAGAGTTTTTCTATGTCTGGAGTCCAAGATTGCTCAAGTTGATGAGTGGACAGTCTTGAAAATATTGGGCCATGCTGATTTGAAAGATCTGGCTAATTGGATGAGTTAGTATTAATGGGCTTGTTTGATTTGTGTTTTTAAAAATTCTTTTCTGATTTAAAAACAAGAAATGAAAAAATTTGTTTAGGCAAGTATTTTAAATTTGAATGTTTTTGAAATTCTTTTCAATGAAAATAGTTTAAAGTTATTTTCATTTTTCATTTTTGATTTTTAAGATACCCTATATTTAAGTATTCTAAATCACTTTTAATTTTGGTTAACCACTGTCATAAGTCATCACCGTTAATTATTGATGATCGTTATTATCGGCTTTGTCTGACACCAAAATTATTTTTAAATTAACATAATCAAATACATTTTTATTTTATTTTTTGAAAATCCATTTTTTTACAAAGTAATTTTGAAAAACAAAAAGAGAAGAAAATTAAACGAGCCCATGTTTCTTTTGTAGAAATCAGTTTCTTTTCTGCCTATTTCATGGCTGTTAACAAGTTGTGTGACATTGCAGTTTCATGAACAATCCGAGACTGGAAGGGCCAGAATTGATGGGATTCGTGAGATATGATGTTGGAGGAACCTGCAATTAATAGATTAACTGATAACTGATGATAATGACCACACGAGACCCTTCTTGTGTTGTGCTACTAGTAGTGTAAAGGAAATGTCTCATTCCCTCATATCCTTCTTTAATTAATATATTAATATTAATACTATAAGTCGCTTGCTTGGATCAATCTCTATACTAAGAATAGAACGAGTGCCTTCTGCATCTTGACTTTACAAAGACTCCCATCTTAGTGACCGATTGTCCAATCCTCACATTTCTTTTATTCTTTCTTATAATAATAATGCCACTTGAAGTGTAAGTACCACTTAATATGTTCAAAGAAATAACTAATCTAAGCCAGGCTATCGATCTAACATGACTTGAATAAAAGTTAGGATTAAAAGGCAATTTGACGTCTGAATGATATATTCAAAGAGAATTTGAAATTTGAAATTTATTTCTTTTGTTTGATGTTTTTCTTGAACTTTAAAAAAATAATGTAATGTAGTTTATATTATTAATAAAAGTTAATTATAACTGTTAATTGATTAAAGAATAATAGAAAAAAACCAAGAACATTACAAAAAGACCAATAATTACAAATAAGGACCCAGGTAAATATTAAAAAAGATTAAAAAAATTTTCGCAATTTTTTTTTTCATGTTCGAGGTCCTTTTTTATCATTTATAATTAATTAATGATTAAAATTAAATTTTATTAATGATAGGGATAACATCGTTTCATTTTCAAAAGTTTGTTTTCAAAAGTTAAGGAGAAGTATTACATAAAAAAATTGAAGATTTCAAATGCTTCTAGACTTATAATTTAAAAGTTAAATTATTGTTTAATCTTAAAAAATAATGTGATAACTTTTAAAAATTTAAAATATAGGTAGAAGAATATATGTATTTATGTATATATCCAACCAAAACGTATGAAAAACAATCTATATAAAAAAATTTAAGATTTTAACAAACATAAATCAATATACAAAAATATTGAAGTAAATTTAAAATGGGATTTTTGCAGACATAGCTTGTATCATAAAAGCAAGTAAAAAAATAATCTATCCTTGTTTAATTTTTAAAAATGGCCTTTGTAATATTTAGTTTATAATTAGTTTACAAAAATTCCCTTTTAATATTTGCGTAAATGCCAAAAGATCAAAACGCAAGAAATCTCTAAAATCGAACATAATGAATGTGAGATATATAGTCTAAAGTGACTTTTTTTAGAGTTGAATGTGAGAGAGAAGATGGAACTAAACACGAGAGAGACGAACGTGAGACAACAGAACAATGTGAGTGAGTTGTAGTCACGATCATGAGAGACAAACATGAGGTAAGATACATCGATGATACTCAACGGAATAGAGCATATTGGTAGGGAAATGGAGTTACATATTCATGATTTTTTATTTTATTAGTTTAAGTATTTAACTCTTTGTAATAAATTAAGAGTCCAAAAATTTTTTTGTGTTTGATCTATTTTGGACAAATGATTATGTGTTTTTTATATTACTGATTCGCAATACTATATCGTTGATATACTGTTGTATATCACTGATATACTATCGTAGATTAACATAACTAAACAATTATACATAAACTTTTTTATACATATGTATATCAATGATGTAGTATTGTAAATCAGCAACACAAAAAATACATAATCATTTGCCCAAAATAAATCAAACACAGTCCATAAAAAATTTGTTGTTACTGAGAGATGTGAAGATGGTAAAAATCTGATAACAGATAATAAATTTCAGCTTAGTCTTCTACTTCGAGAAATGAAGATTCCTCTTCAATGTCTAATGTCCTCTTCATATGTTCTTGAAAAAAAATAGAGAGGGAGAGAGAAGAAACGCACAACAATGAAGAAAGGCACAAGCAATTTCATATTTAGAGGAAAAAAGGAATGATTCAGTCAGTTAAGGATTGGTTGCAATAGATATGTTGCGTTTTAATAATTAATTTAATCTAAAGATAAAAAAGTAAAATACATCTATTTGATTTTATGAATGGGTCATATTTTAAAATATTCAAAAATCTCATTCATAATTTATAGGAGTTGTATTTTTTGAGGCTATATATCTAATTTCCTTATTTAAAAAACTAAAAGTTTGATTATCCATTTTTTAATAAGTTCTTGATTTGTTTTAGATACTCAATATATCAATAAATTATGAAATTTATAAATAAACCCCTTATTCAAAATTTATAAATAATAGAATTTATTTTTTAAATTCCAAAATACACAAAAACATATAACTTCAGATCCACTTTCTTTTCTTTTTACGCTAAGATGCAAAAATATTAAAAAAAAAATTCTTCAAGGACTTCTAATTTCCTTAATCCAATAATGATACCTATTAACTTTGTAAAAAAAGACTAAGCTTTCCCAATTTGTTAAATATTTTTCCTTAAAAATGAACGGTTAACATTGGGCTTTTTCAACAGATGGTAGAAAGTTGACCTCTTATAAAACTAATAGATATCTATATATTATTGTTGATTTCAAGATACTAGAAATCCTTTGACTTGTTTTTTTTTTTTTGGGGGGGCCAGAAGCTTTGACTTGTTTTTTTAAAAACATTATAAACTATGTCTTGAACAGCAGACTGAAAGGTGACAAGACCCTCATTATATTGGACGACACACCCAATTGGGGCCCAAAAAAAGCCCAACTAGAGATACTGTTGACTTTGTGTTCTCTCTTTCCGTACGTGAAACTGAATGTAGTAAGTTGTACTTCGATTTGGGTAATACCAGTATTTTTTAGGCCCAAAAATTTGTAATTTACCCTCTTTTTCCATCAGAAAATTAGGAAACACAATTTCTCCTTAATCAAGAAAATAACCCTGTTGGGAAGCATGTGAATTGATGCTTTCTAGAATAACCAAGTTAAAAAAAAAAAAAAAAGTACACTGAATGCTACAAGGGAGTACAAAGACAAAGATTAAGATTTCTTGGGTGGGTGACAGAGGAGGCGTAATTAATTTGAATATTGGATAAAGAAAATAATACACAATTCAACAATGCAAGTATGCAACCCACGGGCATTTATTTTCCACCATTGAAAGGGAGCCGAACAAAAATGATGACATGCAGATACAGAGGAATATTTACAGATTCGTAATGGCACAAAACTAATTGTGAAACAAAACTTGACCCTAAGCCTTATTTGCCAGGTCTTCAACAGAGCTATCTTCATGCGTGAGTGGAATTAATCTGCAGAATTTCAGTGCCTGTTTTAATGAATCATGTAAATAATTCAGAACTGAAGAATGAAATCCCAGGAAATAGAAAGCCGAGACAAAATCTATATTCAAACTCCAAAAATTATAGCAACTAGTGAGTAACTATATATACTCAGAACGATCATGAAGCTTATCCTAATGTTGGATAACCATACAATGGTCACATGACAGTTTATAAACAAAAACAAGCACAATTTCATGTCAATTCATGAATTACAAATTCTACATCTGAAAAGACAAATGAGTACTCCAATTAGTGTGTTTTGATTGGAGTCACTTAATTTTCGGATAAACATGAATTGTAATCTTAATTTTTTTTTAATCTTGAAAGTGATTTTCACTATCAATACAGTTCATCCAATGCACGAGCACTTTCTTTTCTTTCCTTTTCATTTTGCCATCAATACAGTTTTTTTTTTCCCGCATCAATAAATGTGGTTTTAAAGGAAAATCCATGCCAAACACACTCTTACCTAAAATGTGAATAATCAAATGAAGTATATAAAATACACATCAACAGTATTACCAGAAATTGCAAACGACGCAGTCATGCCGAGTCCTATTATATTTATAAGTTTTGCTACCACCATATGCACATTCGAGCAACTTGTGTTCAAAGTGATCAACAATTTACCCCACCACTTTTTTTCCCTTTGGCCAAGCCCCCAACCCCATTCAATTAGAGGATTAGGTATTTAATTACTCTTACCTCTGTTTTATTCTACATGAAATAAGGCAACTTTCAAAGGCTATGCCAGTTATATGTTAAATATATATCTATACATACAGACTCCTTCCACATTGTCCAGATTTCTTAATTCATATGTTTAAAATATTCTAATAAAATGAAAAAAGATAGACCCAAGAAAAAGCTGAGGAAACAAAATACAAGGTTAAAAATTACCTCCAATCTAGACAGCCTGAGCAACAGTCTCAGAGCCATCAGAAGACAGTTGACTGCTTGTTAACGCTAATGGCGGGAGAGATGCAAGATCCTCAGACACGGATGATCTATTAGGGGATTCCACTGGCCTTGGATCATGCAATGCTTCAGCTCTTGCACCACTAGAAGGTATGGAAAAGCTACGAGACATGGCCTGAGGAGGTGTTGGCAAAGGAGATGCAGCATTTTTAGTTGACGTAACCAATTTGTTTGCAGCAGAAAGCTTTGGACCTCTGGACACCAGTGGACCTGAATGACCCACCAAACCAACAAGTCTTGAAGAATTGGATGAAAAACCAGCTGGAGGCCTTGGAAGCTCATGAAGCTCACTTATTTTAGGTGAAGATGTAAAAGTAGGAGAAGCACTAGGAGATATTTTTGGGGACGATGATGGAGGCTGTGCTGTTGGAGTCTGCAAAAGAGGTCCAGAAAACAATCGAATGGATTCTACCGAAGCATGTTTGGTAGGCCATGGTTTACCAGTCAATGGACCAGAAAAGGCATGTCTTTTAATCTTCTTAGAGTGAACATGAAAAGCATCATGAGTTGAAGATAAAAGGCCATCAACCAGCGGAAGTGGCAATCTTGTGGAGGCAACATTGCCGTTACTTTCCTTGAGTACAGATTGTGCATTCGTAACAGTAGAACGAGAGAATTCCTCATCTCCAAAATTTTCTCCATATTTCTTTTGTTCCAGCGGGGATGAATGCCACAAATTCTTTGTAGGCTCATTTAAATTTATATGTGTTTTGGAAGTCGCTAGATTACTTGATCCTGAAGAGATAGAACTCTTGGCATTAACAGGTGTAGGCAGCACATATGAACTGAACTTCCTCGATAAAGATGGTTGCATCTGTCTTAGTTTTTCACTAAAGTCAGGTTTATCGATGAAAAGTGGGGCAGATTGGCTTTCTGTCCTAAACCTAAAGGAAATTGAATTCCTGTTAAGCATGTCTAACTTTTCCTGCAAAGGAGTATAATATATATTCAATGTGCGTACTCATAAATAAATAAATATGTACAGACATACATACACATATATATAGATAGAGGAGACTAAATACATCATATTTCCAGAGGCTTTAAAAACCTTTGTCTGAGGACATTTATATAACATCAATTCATGAAATATTTCCAGTCCAGTAATTAACTTTTCTCTTCTCTCTTTTACCTTAAAAGCTTCTACTGTTCTACCTTGAGGAAGAAGTATATGAAGCAATTTGCTAAATGTGATTAAATCACGAAACTTTAACAAATTTATATATTTGAAATTGAGATTGTAAGTACATATAATATATATAAATATATATGGTGAAGTCCAAAATTTTCCTCCCCCAAAAAAAAAAAAAAAAGTTCTTCAATTATAACCACGATAGCATATAAGTGCATCGACCAGAAAATTGAATATTTTACAGTTTTCCTTAGAGGTGCTTTCTTAAACTTTGCATCCAGCATTCCCCCTAACCTATTTACTTATGCACACAATACAATAAGCCAAGTTCAAACAAATATAGGACGTAAAATTCGTGTTCATAAGCCTGCAACTTCTCTGCCCATAGCTTTCATTTTATGTATGTTCTCTTTAGCATATGATAACACCCGAACCCCCAGTGTGTTATAAATCTCCAGCCTAATCATATCAACAAGTTTCTTATTGGGGAAGTCACTGATCTTCATTAGATGTGCTTCTCTCAAAATCTTTGAGGGAGAAGGAAGGGTTAAGAATATTGCAATTTCTTGGTTACCTCCTTTGATTTTTGTGGTGTAGAAACATCTCGGTCTTGTTCATTTTGCCCATAATCCAAGCTCAACTCCCCATCATCATTCTCATCATAACTTTCATCATCATCTTCCCCATCATCACCGTCATCTCCATCATCATCTTCAAGACCACTAAAGGGGTAATCAATGTGTTGCTGTTCAGTTACTGATTTTACATGTGGCTCCACTGTCTCAAGAGACTGAAGTGCTTTCTTAAAGAAATGCAACTGTTATGTGGCATAAAATAGAACATAGAAAATCAATACAACATATACAATTCCCAGCTCAAAAGAAGAAAGTAAGAGAATGTAAAACCTGAGCAGCATGGTGACGTGCTGCCTGTGTGAGTAGACTCCGTGATTGTCCTTGTTTCAAAGATTTCAACCGAAAAACAAATAATGTCGCCTCATCATCATATTCATCATGAGCAGTTTGCAACTGCTGCACAGTAAAACTTTCTGCCTTCGCAGCTCTAGACTTGCCTCTTTCTTTGTATCTTGTAAACATATGCTTATAGACATCTCTGCTGATCATTTACCCGAAATGATTAGACATATATCAGCTTCAGGGACACATAAATTCAATTTATCATTTCATACCTTTTTTCATCACATTGTCGCTTCATCTCCTGCTTCAACATGAAGAGGGGGAAATTTTATTGACTAAATTAAGTCCCATAAATAATTGATAATCAACAGTGCAACACATAGTTAATGCAGACACAATTATCACATCAACAAACTTGGTGAATGAATATTTGAGCATTAACGTAAATATATTCTTTGGTTATAGTAATAACAAAGTTGTGAATTCAAACAGCACTGACACCTTAATACATGAAACTCAAAGGGGCTGGATACCATAGTTTTCAACATGCAACTACAAGATGCTAGAAGCATTTTACTTTTGCAAATTTTCCTGTGGTGCTACAATAATTGTTTTGCAATCCATTAACACCATAGAGAAAACTGGTGAGTAAACTAATATACTAAAGGAAGGAAGAAAGGCCACAATGCAGGATTGCTTTGAACTTGCTCTTTTTTCAGGGAACACCAAACACATTTCCCAGATCTGTAACATCAAGTTTCAGAAGTCCACAGAACACCTTTATCAAATAGACAGATTTTCCTTAGTAGAAGATCAAATATATCTAATAATACCCATTTACCAAAGTGAACTTCGAGTTTCTATATTGATATATTAGAATCTCAAAGATAGTTTCCGGTCTGATTAGGATGTGAAACCCTGTGGTCAAACTTCTAATTGTATGGCAATTAATATATCTTCTACTTACAAGTAAAACTAATAAAAAACATCAACATTAAGTATTACAGTTAACTGAGCCAGAATAATAAAAAGGGTCAAATACAGGGTAAAAGAAAATAATAAGTTAAGAAACAACAGAAACCTGTCAAGGATTGTTAAATATATGCTAACATATTTACCTCTTAAAAGTTTATGCATGCCATTTATAGTAAAGGACAAAAGGTTCATAAGAACAAACCTCAACAATTTGAAGTTCATTCATTAAAGACTCTGATGGAGTTGTGATTGTCTTGATTATATGACCACGCTGAAATAAGCAAAGCAATAATTTCAAAACAGACAAAAAGAAATGCTTTTTTTTTTCATTTTACATATGCAACCAGCACTCACATAGTTATCAACAAGCTTTTGCAGCTTAAACTGCAATTTCCCCAGCATTAGCAAAACCCTACCTGCATAAATGATTTATAGTGCATCATTGGAGAATCCACCACAGAGAATAGTCTGCAACACAACACATAAGTATGTTTTCTACAAGCTTGAAGAATAAAAATCACATTTTATCATATCAATTTTACACTATTGACACAAAATAGAAATATTTAGATAAATATCAGACACCCTAGGAAGCTTAATTTAGTGGCAATATTTTGCTTCTCTTAATTTTTTCATAAGAAAGATATTTATGGATGAAATGAAAACTACAGTCACCCTACGATTGGAATGGGAAGAAAATAGGAAGGAAAGAAAAGTAAAAGAAAAGGACATTCTCCCTCCTAGCACATATTTTTTTTTTTTTCAGTTTTCCCCATCTCTAAGAGGAAATTAGGAGGGGAAAAAAGGTGTAAAATGCCTTTTTTCTTTCATTTTCTCCTATAACTTTCTCTCCTCCCTATTTTCTTCTCATTCCAAACAAAGCCTTCGAGTTAAAACTTATATGATTTGATTCTACACTTTCAAGGATTATGCAAAAAAATCAAAATAATGGACTAGACAGCTTGCTTTTGATATTGGCCATAGCCATGACTGACACATCGGTCAGAAAACAGCATCTGTCTAAATAGCAATTTATTAAACCAAAATCAGATTATAGCCAAAGAACTAACTAAGGAAAAACACAACAAAATAGATGTAGGGCCTGTTTGATTTTTGTTTTCAAAATCTGTTTTGTTTTTAAAAATAAAAAAATTCGTTTGAATTAGTATTCAAGATTTAAATGTTTTCAAAGCTGTTCTCATTTTCTATTTTTTAAAAATAAAAAAATAGAAACATCTTAGAGCTGTTTTCGTTCTTTTTTTTTTTTTTTAAAGCATGCCAAATTTGACTATGTAAATTACCTTCAGCTATAACCAACCACTGTTATAGACCATCATTGTTAACTAATGGTGACCACCACTATCAGCTGTTCTTTTAAATCTAAATTTGTTTTTCAAATTAAAATAATCAAACAGATTTTCATTTTGTTTTGTTTTGAAAAACAATTCTAAAAATTGGTTTATAAGATAGTTTTTAAAAACATAAAATGAGAACAAAACTGAAAAAGCTCTTATTCTCTTTTTTTCACCCTGCAAGACAATACCTATTCACTAAATCACCAAATAGGGGGGGGGGGGTAAAGAAACCATGATGCAATCTTAGACGAGTATCATTGACTGTACCACTTTCTTCATCATCATTCAATGCAGTTTTCTGGAGAAGACAAGAGCCCATTTCCCGCAGGGACTCTGAGAATTCTGCAAAAAGAGGAAATCATGCAAAACTGTTTGAAAAAAAGACAATAATATGCCAAAGATATCATTCACAGGGAATTGAAGCATCGTTTCTGATGTGCATATTTTATCAAAGTGAACCACGAAAACTTTATTCGCCCTGGTATGTTTCTTGAATTAGCAATATACAACTTTAGACCCAGTAATTTATAAAAATGAATATCTTTGAAATACCATAAGCACTGTTGGCTGTAGCTGCCGCCGCAGAAAGCAAGCTATCATAGCAGTCTCTCATGTCCTGCATGTCCTGAAAGAATGAAGAAACAGAGCTACTGTCTTATTTGATCACAAAATAGATAATATTGCCAATCAATAAACTGAAGGGATAACATACAGCATAATTTCAAGCTCAGGTAAAATTTGGTGATGCGTCAGGTTGGTGACTCAATTGCACGATTTCTGAAGTTTTAGTTCCATAACACACAAAATTACAACAATATTACACTGAGTTAATTTATTGGTTTCTACCCTAAAACGGATTTTTCATCATCTCTGAGATGAATTTGAAACAAATTGTCTTGATTTCTTGCGACAACTGAAATATAAAACGAGTCCTAGTGGGAGAGAACATTAATAGTGAGCTGGGGTTAGTGCTGAATTCCAGAGAAGACCATATTATGATGAAACTAGGAATACATGATGAACAAATCGGACAAAACGGAATCATATCAAAAATAGAAAGGGAAAGAAAAGCACGAAAACGAACCTGGGTAGCCTGATCGAGCTCATCCAACTGAGCCAAAGATCGAACGTCCCTACGGCCCTTGGAATCATGATGGAGATGATGATGATGATGATGCTTGTGAAGTCCAAGACCTCGCAATTTTTTCAGAGAGTTCCTCATCGAGACAGTAGGAATCAAAATCCTCAATTTGTGATTGACCTCTCTGATGAAAATTTCGTTACCGAACGCAATGGACCAGGTTGGGAACCTCCGATGCAAACCATTCCTTTCTTCAAAACCGTATTCTCTGGTCTCGGCAACAACGCTGCGATAGACAACAACAGCCCCGCCCCGTTATTATTTATTTATTTGTTTATTTAATAATGAAATGGAATTCAACATAATGAACATATTCTCATTATTGGGTCAAATCAAAGCAATACTGGCCATAATAGAATAGTCAAAGTCAACAACACCTCCTGATCCAAAAAACAAAAAAGAACCTTTTTATTCTTTTCCGCTTAAATTATTAATTTTTGCTGTCTATCTCCGAGGGACATTAATCAAGTCCATGTGCAGACACGGTAATCTAATTTCTGACAACACTGGTATTTATCTCTAAAGGACAATTCAATGATTTTTCCACGAGGAAAGCAGTTGATTTTTAGGAAAAGGACAATTGGAAATTTCATGCCAAAAATATTAATGATAATTATAAATTTTAAATTATTAAAATTTTAATAATAGATCATAATTTTTATTTATAATAAATTATTTTTTATTAATTAATTTGAGATTTAAAATGAACTTTTATAATTTTTTAATTAATATTAAAAAAAATTTTAAATATTTTTTATTAATTTCCTAATCAATAATAAAAAATTACAAGTGATTAGTTTATAATTTACAATTAATCATAAAATCCCACATAATGTTATAAATAATTCTAGGTGTATTATTTTATTTGTAATTTTGTCAAGCGATTTTTGTATACATTGATAGCAAAAAAGTTATAAATAATTAGTTTGTGATTTATAATAGATTCTCATAAATTTTCAACTAATATTATTAACAATTCCAAATATATTTTCTTAATTTTTTAAGAAATTTATCAGTATATTGATAGAAAAAAGTGAGATTTACAACCAAATTTGATAAATTCTTAATTGACATTATAAATAATTCTAAACGTATTTGTTGATTTTCCATCTAACTATTTACATTTTTAATTGCAAGTAAGAACCATTGTTTGTTATTAAAATTTCAAAAATTTAGGATTTATAATTGTTTTGAATGTTCTTATGGAGACCCTAATTGTCATTTTTCCTTCATATTTTTCTTTAAAATTTTGGAAGAATAAATATTTCAAAAAAGGAAAAATGATAAAAAATTCCTTTGAAATATACAAATGACAATGAGATTCTGTGAAATGTAATAATTCTTCTCAAATCTCTTAAGACCTTTCTATCAATAATGTCTTTTATAAAAGGCCTATAATGACCACAATTTAAAATATTAACAACTACTTTGGTTTAAGTAATGACCACTTTTTTTATAATAAATAAAATGGGATAGCAAATGACAATTTTTACTCTTTAAATTTTTTAATCATTAAAATTAAAGTATTGTAAATATATGTTACTACTTTAGATTAAGTAATAACTATTTTTTTCTAAAAATAATTAAAATGAAATAAGTAATTACGACTTCTCCTATGCAAATTTTTAAATCATTAAAGCCCAAGTATTGTAAATATCATTGACTACTTTGATTTAGACAATGACTATTTTTCTTCTGGAAATGACTAAAAGAAACAACAAATGACAAGTTTTGCTCTGTAAATTTTTTAATGATTGATCTATTTCTTTCTTATTTTAAATTGGGCACATTATAGTCATTTCATAAAAGATACTAATGTCAGAGAGGTTCCTAGGAACTTGAGAAGAATTATCATATTTCATAAGATCTCATTGTCATTTGCAAATTTAGGGGGAATTTTTTTTTTGTCATTTTCCCTTCAAAAAATTGAATTAACAATAACTAGGTTACTTATAATTTTTTTAAAGAAAATAAGTTGTAAATATTATTTCATATAGTTATAAATAGAACTATTTTTATAAAAAATAACAAAAATCTTAGTTACAATTTAAAAATTACATTTAAAATTGTATGTGGGGTGTAATGATCTCTATCACTAAACATTCTTAAATCTAAAATAATTAAACTAAACATTAAAAACTAAGCATCAACCTCGACTAAGGTTATTTAGCAATTGACTTTGAAAATGTAAAAAACAATGAGATCCCAAAATTATTTAAAAAAAAATATAAAAGTATGCAGAAACATAGGAAAAGAGTTAGGTTCTAAAAACAAGTTGAAGCAAGGACAAAGCATACATTTTGGTGATTCCATTAGAATCATCACATCCAAATGTACCTTCATCATGCCTTGTGGCATAGATGCCACTCATTGTGACCAACATTGTGACCAACAACATAATTGATTGTGGTGCACACTCACAAACAACACATGTAAATCTAACTTTCAAGCTATCTAATTTTTAGCTCGGACCTTTGATTAATGTGATCCAAACGTCCATACGCATATAATTGAATAAACTAATTAATGGCTCTAATCTTACTCTAATTCAAAATCAACCAAGGATTTTGGATGTAATGTCCTCTTTAACGTTATTAGAACAACACTCTAACACGCTATTATGATAATCAGGACTAATTAAAACCCTTAAGAAAAGTCATCACAACCCAAAGGGTTTGAAAATAAATAGTTTAAAATATTGAGATTCTAATAAAATCCTTTTGAAAAGCTGTTTGAACTCAAACTATATTTTATAATAAAGCATAAGAGAGTGTAAAAGCAAGGAAAACAAATAACATCTCAAAGGCATAACAAGAAGGTAGTATTATTTTTCCCAAAATTGCTCTATCTTCCGCAGCACGTGCATTGTTTGTCTCAGCGGATGGCATAAAAAGCCAGGCTCTCACAAAGCATTAGACTATGGCGTGATTGCCATGTGCTGTGGCGTGCACCTGTTGTCATGATAGCACTCCAGGCCAACTTCTAGAGCTTGTCATTTTGCCATCTGATGCTTGATTTAAGTAGTTCAAGTGTCTACACGTAGCTCTTTGAACCTTCTATCTATTGGCACTAGTCTCACATCCAAATTATCAACCATTAAAAGGTTAGACACTCGAATTCCAAATAGTTTGTTTTTAACCCATAACACACTCAAGGGTGTCCAAATCACATAATCTAGTGCCAATAGCCCTGGAATCACTTGGACCAACTCAAATAAACCACACACAACCTAATAAGCCAATCATATTACATAAATAACCATCAATACACAAAATAATTACCAAACCCCCAATTCACATCAATATTAAAGGGGTGGATAAAATTTCACATAAATGTCATTTTAATCATTTCAACACATAATTCGCACAAACAGATCACTTGCACAAATATCCCGATATTTGACATATCATTTTGATATATAAACATCAGTCTAGGTTGAAATACACACTCATGCATCATGATTTTTTATGCAAGTGAATACAAAATAATGAAATGCTCCTAAGTTGGTATAATGTTCATATCATTCATTATAAAACCAAAATAATAAGGGAAAAGAGCTATACAAATGTAGCCGTCAGTCCTCAGTAGTCCTTCCTTCCTTTTGCCTCTACTGGAGCCCTCACCTATAAAATATAACTACAAGATGAGATAAACATATCAGTAATAGAATAATTTATTACTATTAATTAATATATACGTCTATAAGGGAGTAAAGCTAATATTTATTAAAACATTCATTTCACATGATCAATATAAAATATTCAATAATTATGATTCATTTTCATTCTAGCATGATCATTCTACTATCCAAGCCTTTATATCACTCTGATTGAAACTATAGGCTCTATTGGACTAAGTGTACATTCATAATGACTTGAGCTCACCTTCAATGGTAAGATCACCTAGCTAAAGATGTCTTACCCTACTTCTAGACTATGGTCTCCCCTTGTCACACATAAATCGGAGTATCGTTACTCCAACACCACATCACTGATGCTAAGGAGCGTCAATCTCCAACACCGTATCTCATATGGATACTAAGGAGATAATCTCCAACACCATACTTTATAAGGAATTAAGGAGATACATGTCATATAGACTTCCACTACTTCTTCCTACAGGTGAACTCCCACCCTCTATCATGATTATACTCACATTTTTCATACATATCATATATTTATATCCAAATTACATTTAACTCATATAATAGATTTTCACAAATCTTCATCATTTAAAAATCATTTCAAATACACAAAAACCTTATTTTACAGTATGTAATACTTTCAAAATACATATAAAGAATTTACTTATCTACTCAAAGACAGTTAAACATTTAATTAAATAGTATAAATTATTTCATTATCTCAATCATTTTTTGTCACAAAAAGGGTCACTGTGGTTTAGCATTTGCTCCACATGTTCCACACGCAAGATAACACTTGAGCAATACTTAATCTACACAATTAACTAATATCATTCCAATTAAACCCTAAAATTACTAATGTTCGAGTATCCACTATACCCAAAAATCTCATTCATCAACTTCAACTCTTTCAACACATTTCATTAATCCTATTTAGCATCCAAAAATGCTAATATCATCAATCCTTTACCTACATTATTCCAAAACTCTCAATTTATACCTAAGGTTCATTTAAACCCTAACCAAAAATTTTAAATCATTATAAAACTCATAAACCTAAAGTTAGAAGCTTGATTTAACTCCTTAAAACCTTAACTAAGTTAATATATTAGGTCTAAATCTAAGGGAACCAAAATCACAACCCTTATTGCCTCAAGAAGTCAAGAAATTACACAAAGGGGAAGGATAGGGAATATGAAACTTACTCAATGATGATTAAAGCTCTAGTCGACAAGCCATGCCCTAACATCCACGAGTTCATTCTTCATTGTTGCTCTCGTTTTCTTTCCTTCCTCTTCTCTGAAATCAGACACGTTTTGCATTTAGTTTATTTTTGAAATTGGCCATGCACTGTGGCCCATCATGCGTGCATTGCGGTAAATGGCACAGCAATGCCCCGTGCCTTTTTGGCCACCATCTCGAGTTCAGTTGATCTGCACACCATCTTAACTCATTTTCAAAGTTATTCAAAGGTCAAATAGCTATATTAGTGTCCCAAAAACACCATTAGCTTAAAAAGTCACCTATTTTAACCAAATTACCCTTCTTAAACACTTAAAGTCCTAAGTTGAAAACTTAATATGTTACATTAGACACTTAGGGCTATATGCATCCATATCCATAGATAACTATGCTAAGACTCCACATGCATTAATGATTCAATCATCAACCATAAGCCACATTCTTTCATGATTGGCTCCCATTATAAAATCATAGGAAAATCATATCAAGGATTTCCCAAATCAACATTAGGCTCATACAAATGCAATAGACTTTCTAACAAATACAACCCATAATATTGGTAATAATAAGTATTCAAATACATAAACTAAATAACTAGAAACTTTACTTAAGAAGCTATATGTCTCTAGTCTCTAGTGCTTCCTTCTTAGCCTTATACTTATTGTTTCCTAGAAAAGTATTAACAAATGGGAGTGAAATTATACAATCACAATAACCAAAGCATATAAATCACAATTTAAATTGTGGCATTGACAAATACATAGGGAAAAGATTCACATTTTACATATCAGTACTCAATATGCATCACAAAACTATTAATCAATAACATGGTATATAATTCAATGTATGACAATTGTGCATGATCATACGCAATCCATTCTTATTCCCCTCCTTATATCTTTTGACTGAATTCATGGGCTATCAAATCATATAGAACTAACTTGTGTGACCAGATTAGGTTTATTATTCAATTGTGAGGGATTACCTAACCAAGGCACTCACTCCTCACTCTCAGATCATGAATTCTCCTTTCTCGAATACCAAGGTGTTAAAGTTGCCATAACCTAACCATCTCCTATAGGAAACCAGTGATCCCACAAATTCATGCTCATATATGCTGTCCCGAGGGACAAAAGGGGCATAAATGCATTATAATCAATTATACCAACCACCATATGCATATCTCAATGGAGACTACACCACATGAAATTTTTATATCGCCCTTACTCATTTAAGTAAACTCTCATCCATCCATGATCATGCAATATACTTATATTATTCAATGATGTGTCATAATGCAAAATTGGTCAACTTATCTCATAATTAAGCATATGTCATCAAGTCAAGAATACAAAAATCAATATTTAATCGCATGCCAAAATTTTCTCTTAGATAATACTGAGAGAAATATTCTTTCAAAAAAGTCGAGAGAATTCAAGATAAATGTTTTTCTTAGAATAAGTCAAGAAAAAAATGTTTCTTGAAATACTTAGATTTTTCTTTTAGAACAATCTAATAGAAATTTTAAAAATTTTCTCAGATCTTTCTGAGAGAAACTTTTTCTCAAAATTTACTATGAGAAAATTTCAAATTTCTCATAGATTTTTCCAAGAGAAACTATAAAATACATGCATATATATATATATATATATATTATTACTTGTTCAATACTCATTATGTTATATTATTGAATGATATGGTCCGAAATGTGACAAAAGTGATTGTAAAACAAGAGGGGGTAAATATTAATAGGAGTTAGGTGTAGTGTCATAATGTGACAAACCAAAGTTTAAATCCTTGCTAAAAAAGTTGCTCCAATTTAGTCTTTGACCATGTGTCAAGCAAGATTATCTCCAATAGAAAGACACTTGTCTGCAATTAAAAAAATAAGAAGGAGTAGACATGAGAAGCATAAAATAATGTTAATAAACTAATAATTATTTATATAGAGAGGGGGACCTATGTTAGAGTATTAGATAATATATGATTGTCATGCATTTGTTGGCATCTATAGCATATAAGAAAGTTTGATAGAAAAATTATCTTGCATTATATTTCACTTTTTTAGTTGAGAAAAATTATTTATATAATTGAATATATATATATATATATATTATAACTTATTTAGTTTTAAAATATATAAAATCAAGCGACTCTAAAAAATAACATTAAGTCGTAATCTTATTAATTGCAAGAATAATGTACAAACATATTGCTTTTGTTCACATTTTTTATCGGCTTGCAAGACAATCTTTTTCCTTGTTTATGCAAAACATTTTGGCTACTTATTGAGTACAAAAGTTTTTGTCAAAATTTAACAAAGTTTTTGTCAAAATTTCTCTTTAATGATGATAAATTTGTCAAGCTCCAAATTTAGGCATGACCAACATAGAATATATGCACAAGAGCACATCCTTAATGCCTCAATTAAAGAAGATTCCAAATTAATTCATTAACATACTATTAGCATAATTAAATATATATTTTTAACTTTTCACATAAATCAAAATATTAAACTTTTTGTAGAAATTTCTATAACACCTACCCCATAAATAAGACCTCCTAAAATCTTTACAACAAGAATTTTTATAAAATATCAATTACAATATAAAGCTCTGCTCCTTAATAGCAAACAAATAATATAATAAAAGGTCAGGACCCTAGTTATAGTTAATGTAGAGCACTAAAACATATTCTCAAAATATAGAATAAAAAATACATAATTGCATCAAAAAATAATCAACACAAAATAAGTCTCCTGATCAATATTGCAATAAGCCCCTCAAATATCAATAGGAGGTACAAAGTTAGCTACACTATTTGAGACTAAAATATTTATGATGAATAACATCCTAATAATAAAATTTACAAAATCAAAATGGGTAAACTGCAATAATTATGTATATAAAGAGGAAACATTTTTTTATATAAACAAAATCATTAAACTTGGAATTAAGAGTTCTATATGACTTCAAAATCAACAATTTTTAGATTTATAATGACAAAGAAATTATAATACTTGATCCTGAAAAGTCAAATAAATTAAATAAGTAAATAAATAAAATAGAAATATTTTCTAATTAAAATCAATGAAATATATATTCCACAACTTCATTAAAAGTTAATAATATGAGGATTTTACAAAACAAATAACAAAGATTGACATATAATCCATAAGGGTAACCAAGAGCCACAAACATATGTAAGTATATGATTCACTAATAACAAACATGAGAATAAAGCTTATGAAAATTGAATTAGATAGTTATTAACCGTACCATTATGGGCTAACAAAAATTTTGTTAATAACCAGTGTTTTGTATATAATCCTCTTTTAAAAAAATCAACTTTCAAACATGTAAGGAAATTTTTCATACATTTTATGATTTCATTAACAAATTTCATTCATGACTTTATCAAATAAAA